>NC_058136.1:24445627-24445934 GCF_016433145.1 Gracilinanus agilis | reverse complement strand
TGGTACTGGCTAAGAGATAGAAAGGAGGATCAATGGAATAGACTTGGGGTAAATGACATCAGCAAGACAGTGTATGATAAACCCAAAGAGCCCAACTTTTGGGACATGAATCCACTATTTGACAAAAACTGCTGGGAAATTTGGAAAACAATATGGGAGAGATTAGGTCTAGATCAACATCTCACACCCTACACCAAGATAAATTCAGAATGGGTGAATGACTTGAATATAAAGAGGGAAACTATAAATAAGTTAAGTGAACACAGAATAGTATACTTGTCAGATCTCTGGGAAAGGAAAGACTTTA
>NC_058136.1:24408193-24445549 GCF_016433145.1 Gracilinanus agilis | reverse complement strand
ATCAAGCCATTCCCCAATTGATAAATGGGCAAGAGACATGAATAGGCAATTTTCAGGTAAAGAAATCAAAAGTATCAATAAGCACATGAGAAAGTGTTCCAAATCTCTAATAATTAGAGAAATGCAAATCAAAACAACTCTGAGGTATCACCTCACACCTAGCAGAGTGGCTAAAATGAAAGAAGGGGAGAGTAATGAATGTTGGAGGGGATGTGGAAAAATTGGGACATTAATGCATTGCTGGTGGAGCTGTGAACTGATCCAGCCATTCTGGCTGGCAATTTGGAATCATGCTCAAAGGGCTATAAAAGAATGCCTGCCCTTTGATCCAGCCATACCATTGTTGGGTTTGTACCCCAAAGAGATCATAGATAAACAGACTTGTACGAAAATATTTATAGCTGCCCTTTTTGTGGTGGCAACAAATTGGAAAAGGAGGGTATGTCCTTCAATTGGGGAATGGCTGAACAAACTGTGGTATATGCAGGTGATGGAATACTATTGTGCTAAAAGGAATCATAAACTGGAGGAGTTCCAGGCGAACTGGAGAGACCTCCAGGAACAGATGCAGAGCGAAAGGAGCAGAGCCAGAAGAACATTGTACACAGAGACTGATATACTATGGTAAAATTGAATGTAAAGGACTTCTGTACCAGCAGCAATACAATGACCCAGGACAATTCTGAGGGATTTATGATAAAGAACGCTACCTACATTCAGAGGAAGGACTGCAGGAGAGGAAACATATAAGAAAAAGAACTGCTTGAACGCATGGGTCGGGGTGGACATGATTGAGGGTGTGGACTCGAAACTACCACACCAATGCAACTGCCAACAATTTGGAAATTGGTCTTGATCAAGGACACATGACAAAACTAGTGGAAATGTGCATCGGCCATGGGTGGGGGGAGTGCGGGGGGTGAAGGGGAAAGGAGGAGCATGAATCATGTAACCATGTTAAAAATGAATATTAATAAATGTTTGAAAAAACACAAAATAAACAACAACAACAAAAAGAAATTACATGATTATCTCAATGGATGCAGAAAAAGCCTTTGACAAAATACAACACCCATTCCTATTGAAAACACTAGAAAATATAGGAATAGAAGGGCCATTCCTCAAAATAATAAACAGTATACATTTAAAACCATCAGCAAGCATCATCTACAATAGGGATAAGTTAGAACCTCTCCCAATAAGATCAGGATGAAACAAGGATGTTTATCACCTCTATTATTTAACATTGTACTAGAAACACTAGCAATAGCAATTAGAGGGGAAAAAAATTGAAGGTAGTAAAATAGGTAATGAGGAGACTAAGCTATCACTCTTTGCAGATGATATGATGGTCTACTTAAAACATCCTAGAGAATCAACTAAAAAGCTAGTGGAATTAATCAACAACTTAAGCAAATTTACAGGATACAAAATAAACTCACATAAATCATCAGCATTTCTATATATTTCCAATGCATCTTAGCAGCAAGAGTTAGAAAGAGAAATGGTAGGACCAATTTAAAACTCTACCATCAGTGCATTAGTGTCCCAACTTTACCATATCCTCTCCAACATTTATTATTTTCCTTGGCTGCCATATTAGCCAGTCTGCTAGTTGTAAGTGGTGCCTCAGAATTGTTTTAATTTGCATTTCTCTAATCAGGAGGGATTTAGAACACTTTTTCATATGCTCATTGATAGTTTTGATTTCATCGTGTGAAAACTGCCTATTCATGTCCCTTGCCCATTTGTTGATTGGAGAATGACTTGATTTCTTATAAATTTGACTTAATTTCTTATATATTTGGGAATTTAAACCTTTGTCAAAGAGATTTGTTATAAAAATGTTCTCTCATTTTGTTGCTTTCCTTCTAATTTTGGTTGCATTGGTTTTGTTTGTATAAATACTTTAAAAAAATTTTTAAATTATTTACTTAATTAATTTTTATCATCTTTCCATGGTTATATGGTTTGTATTCTATCCCTCTCCTCTTCCCTAACCCCTCCCATAGCTAATGAGCAATTCAACTGGGTGTTACATATATCATTGATCAAGACCTATTTGTATATTATTAATATTTGCAATAGAGTGATCATTTAGAGTCTATATCCCCAATCATATCCCCATCGAACCATGTGATCAAAGAAATGTTTTTTATTCTGTATTTCTACTCTCACAGTCCTTTCTCTGGATGTAGATAGCATCCTTTCTCATAAGTTCCTCAGAATTGTCCTAGATCATTGCATTGCTACTGGTAGAGAAGCCCATTACATTCGATTGTGCCACAGTGTATCAATCTCTGTGTACAATATTCTTCAGGTTCTGCTCCTTTCACTCTGCATCAATTCCTAGAGGTCATCCCAGTTCACATGAAATTTCTTCAGTTCTTTATTCCTCTTAGCACAACTGTTCCATCACCAACTGATACTGCAATTTGTTCAGTCATTCCCCAGTTGAAGGTCATCCCTCATTTTTCAATTTTTTGCCACCACAAAGAGCAGGGGTATAAATATTTTTGTACAAGTCTTTTTCCTTATTATCTCTTTGGGGTATAAACCCAGCAGTGGTATGGCTGGATCAAAGGGCAGACAGTCATTTAAAGCCCTTTGGGCATACTTCTAAATTGCCTTCCAGAATAGTTGGTCAATTCACAACCCCAAGAGTTACATTAGTGTCCCAATTTTACCACATCCTCTCCAACATTTATTACTTTCCTTTGCTGTCATGTTAGCCAATCTGCTAGGTGTGAGGTGGTACCTTAGATCGTTTTAATTTGCATTTCCCTAACTATAAGAGATTTAGAACACTTTTTCACATGCTTATTGACAGTTTTGTTTTGTTTATCTGAAAACTACTTATTCATGTCCCTTGCCCATTTATCAATTGGGGAATGGCTTAATTTTTTGTACAATTGATTTAGTTCCTAACAAATTTGAGTAATTAGACCTTTGTCGGAGGTTTTTGTTATAAAGATTTTTTCCCCAGTTTGTTCCTTCCCTTCTAATTTTGGGTGCATTTGTTGTTTTTTTTTTGTACAAAACCTTTTCAATTTAATATAATCAAAATTATTCATTTTACATTTTGTAATATTCTCTATTCCTAGCTTGGTTTTAAATTATTTTCTTTCCCACAAATCTGACAGTTATACTATTCTATATTCACCTAATTTACTTATAGTTTCCTTCTTTTTATTTTAAGTCACTTACCCATTCTGAATTTATCTTGGTGTAGGGTATGAGATGTTGATCTAGACCTAATCTCTCCCATACTATTTTCCAGTTTTCCCAGCAGTTTTTGTCAAAGAGTGGGTTCTTGTCCCAAAAGCTGGGATCTTTGGGTTTATCATATACTATCTTGCTGAGGTCACTTACCCCAAGTCTATTCCACTGATCCTGCCTTCTATCTCTTAGCCAGTACTATATTGTTTTGATCACCAATGCTTTATAGTACAGTTTAAGATCTGGTACTGCTGGGCCCCCATCCTTCACATTTTTTTTTCATTATTTCCCTTGATATTCTTCAACTTTTGTTCTTCCAAATTAACTGTTATCGTTTTTTTCTAATTCAGTAAAAGAGTTTCTTGGTAGTTTGATAGGTATGGCACTGAATAAGTAAATTAATTTGTGTCAGATTGTCATTTTTATTATGTTAGCTTGTCCTACCCATGAGCAATTAATGTTTTTCTAATTATTTAGATCTAGTTTTAATTATGTGGAATATGTTTTGCAGTTGTACTCATATAATTCCTGTGTTTGTCTTGGCAGATAGATTCCTAAATATTTTATATTGTCTAGGGAGATTTTAAATTAAATTTCTCTTTCTAACTTCTGCTGCTGAGTTTTGTTCGAAATATATAGAAGTGCTGATCATTTATGTAGATTTATCTTGTACTCTGCAAGTTTATGCTCTTCTTTTAAAAAATTAAAAAATAGCGTCCTTAAAGTAGTTAGGAACAAAACCATTTGATATTATGAAATTAAAAAGGGTAATACTAGTTCAGAGCAAGAATTTCATAAGCAATGTAAAAGAATTAGCACATAGGAATAATTTTGTGACTTAACTACTCCTTGAAATTGAAAAGTTACTTATGATTAGGTGGCAAACTAGGCATGAACTGATTGGCCAACATCTCCTAACCTTTTCCCATTCTTGTGCATCCTCCATTCAATGGCCAATTAGTTTTTCTAAAGCACAAGCTTCACCATGTCACTCTCCTTCCACTTCATAAATTCCACTGATCTCCTATCACCAATGTTAAAAAAATAATCGAGAGTTCTAAAGACTTCATAACCAACCAAACCTTCCTCATCTTTCTAGTCCTCTTATACTTTCCAACTGTGTCCCTCCAACATAATCTTCCATCCAATCACAATCTAATTCAATGCAATATAATATTTTAGAATGTGTACTGATGCTTATTGTTTCAGTTCTTTCAAACAGCTTTGGGTTAATTATGATTTATTTTAATATCTCTTACCTGGATTATTGTAAACTCTTCATCAGACTTTCTGCCTTTAGCATTGTAGAATATAAATTCCTTGAGAGCAATAATTCTCTCACTTCTTGTTTTCATTTCCTCAGTCTAGTGCAGTGTCTGGCATATAATAGGTAACTTAAAAATTCTTATTGATCAGTACATTTTGTCTTGTATCATTGTTATTTGTTGATAAACCTCCCTCCTCCCCAAATTAGATTATAAATTTGTTGAGGGGAGGATAGGGCATATCATCCTTTGTATCTCCATTGTCTGTAGCACTTTGCACATAGGTGCTTAGTAAATATTTTTGGATGAATTTAACATAATTTTACAGTCATTTTGACACCTTTCTCATGATTTCTTAATTTCAAGAAGTTAAAAAGTTGAAAAACTACTAAAAATTCAACATTAATTTGGAAGTTATCTTCAGTGATAGAGATCACAGACCACCTATGCCTTTTGCCCATGTCTTTTCATTATTTTATTACAACATGCCACAGGGATATTTGCTTTAACCTTACATCTCTTCTGTACTAGTGTAGCATTCTGGCCATCCCCCATCATCCCTCTCCCTTGCCACATTACAGTCTAACTTGTCTTCTTCCTCTCATCAATTTTCTTGATAATCATCTATTATTCTGTGGAGCTACTCATTAGTTACATTCTATAACCTGTTCATATCTACAATGCACCCCTTTATTGGTCTCTACAGTGTTAATTGTAAATTCTTAAGATACTGTTTTATTTTATTTTTTGCCATCACATAGCAAAACTGCTTTCATAGGAAGCTTAGGATCATTAAAAGATCTTGGTAATTTACCTATCTAGCACTCTCTCCTGCTTTTGCTTAATTCAGGACCCAATTTCTTGCAATATGTACTCTATCTGAGATATTCATACTGAGAGTAGCCTGTCCATGCAAATGGACAGATTAATAGCATAACAAATTCTTTTTCCAGTTAGTCTTTCCTGTGTACAGTCAATTAGATTTCTTTCAGTGATTACTTAATAAACATTTATGAAGCAGGCACTGTGCCAAGCACTAGATCACAGCTCTCTACAGTCTGAAGACTCTGAGTGATGTGGAAATGAGCAGTAACTAGAAAGTGACACTATTCACATCACATAAGGAATGCCTCTTCCATTGGACACTAATCGAGATCTTCTCCAATACGATGACCAACACCTTTAGTGACACATATATCTCCTTGCTTTATTTCTTTCCTAATTTTTATCATCACATGATTGTTGAACAGAGTAATTATTTCATTTCTATCATTTAAAGAATATTTAATGACCTTGATGCATGAATAGATGATGATACTATGTAGTAAGTCTATAAAAAAGCATTTTGTTTTTCCTAATCAGAAGCTTTTGCTAAATCAACAAGTACAATAGGATCTCATATTCTCTCCATCTTTCAGTTAATTTTGAAAAAGTAAAGATATATCCATTATTGAAAACTATTTGCAAAGGCTTCTTTGTTCCCTACTAATCCCCCCATTGAGAATGCCCTTGTTTTGCATATTCCCATAAAACTTGCCTAAATCAGAAATTAGATATATAAGTAGTTATTGATGTTCTCTTGGTTGCCTTTTTTGGTATTAATTAGGAACAAGATTTTTTTCCCCAAACCTTTGGTATTTCTCCTTCTTTCAGATGTCTTCTGTATTGATCCCTCAACACTATGAAAAGTGTGTTGCACAGAACATCTCTATACACACTTGTCCAAACAGGATGATTTTTTTCTGTCTCCGTCCTCCTGAGTGCCATTTTTACTTCTTTATATGCACACTTACAACTGTTATGTTAAGATTCAAGTATAACTATTCTATCATTCTTGATGGAGAAAAGATTTCTCTACAAAGTCCTACTACCATGCCTCATCATGTTTGAAGGTCACCTTGGGTTCTTTAATCACAAAAGATTGTAAGCTTTGATGAATTCTATCATGTTTTGGATATGGTACTGGCAATGGACAGGATCTACTTTAAGATGACCATCTAAGTTATGGGCTGACTACTTGATAATGATTTGAGGGAGCTTTGCAATCCATGAAAGAAGGTAACCAGAACATTCCCCTTTTGTAGATTCTGGTAGAGCAGTGGAATAAAGGAAAAGGGGCATTAAGAATCAAAGTTCTGAGAATAGATCATCTAGAAACTTTGTTTTGTCTATTGGTGCACTAAATAAAAGCTCCTTGTTCTGTGATCATGAAGTGAATATATTGTTGGAGGAGCTGAATCATCTGGACATTTTGCTATAAATGATGCCACCCAGCCACCCCCAAAAAAGAAGGAAGTCTTCAGTTAAACAGAAGAATGAAACACAAGCCCTCTTGGAGAAACAAAGGAAGGAGTTTGTAGAATGAATTTTAGCATATTTCCAGAAAGAACATATCATAGAATTTTGGGTCAGCACATATTTCAGTACCAATGAGTAGCACTTAACACAGTGCCTACCACATACTATGTGCTTAATAAGCATTTACTGATTAACTGATAAGTATTAGGGGAAAAAAGATGAAAATAAATTCAGCTAATGTACCAATGTCAATTACTGAGGAGGAATAGATAAAGTTTATATAACCATTTTTTAAACTTTTACCTTCTGCCTTGGAACCAGTACAAGACAGAAGAGTGATAAGGGCTAGGCAATGAAGGTTAAGTGACTTGACCAGGGTCATAGAGCTAGGAAGTGTCTGAGGTCAAATTTGAACCTGGGACCTCCCTTCTCTAGACCTAAGGGCTCTCAATCCACTCAGCTACCTGGCTGTCCCCTAATCATTTTTTTTTAAACCCTTGTACTTCAGTGTATTGTCTCATAGGTGGAAGATTGGTAAGGGTGGGCAATGGGGGTCAAGTGACTTGCCCAGGGTCACACAGCTGGGAAGTGTCTGAGGCCGGGTTTGAACCCAGGACCTCCCGTCTCTAGGCCTGGCTCTCAATCCACTGAGCTACCCAGCTGCCCCCCTAATCATTTTTATAGAACTGACCAAATTAAATCAATACACAGTCTAATAATTGTAGAATTCAAAACAAATGTGAGAATAAATGAGGGTGGGAGAAATCTACAGGGAAGAATGGGTCAAGAAAAAAAGTAAGAGGCCAAAGTGTTGTAGAATATAGAGAAGCCTCACATCTTTATATAACAAATATGTTCTTTGATAAAAAAAAAAGCTCTGGACATTGAAATCATCAAAAAATACAACAACAGGGGGAAATTGGATGGCTCAGTGGATTGAGAGCCAGGCCTAGAGAAAGGAGGCACTAAGTTCAAATCTGGCCTCAGACACTTCCTAGCTGTGTGACCCTGGACAAGCCACTTAACCCCCATTGCCTAGCCCTGTAACAAATAAAATTAATATAGAAGGATATATAAAAGATATTAGGGTTTAAAAATTTTTTTTAAATACAACAATAAAAAGGCTATAATGTAACAGATGGGAAGGTTATTTTTGTGGGAGTCATCCCTGAATCAGCTGGCTGTATAGTCAGTTAATTTAACAAGGTAACAATAGGTCAGTTTAAGAAGAAAAGGATATGGAATACAATTGAAATTAATGGATTATTTATTTAAATGATTGAAAATAAAAGTAGGAAATAAACAAAAAATGACACTCTATAATATTTTTATCCAAAAAATTAACCAAAGTGAATTAATTACCAGAGTAAGAAAACAAGAAGAGCCTATGAAGTGTCTTAGTCAGCAAATACCTAATTATTTGCCAAGCAGAAAAAGATGGATGCCAAAGGCATATGAATTCTTTTTAAGAATTTCCTTTTTATTTTATTTTTTATTTTTATAGAATTTTTTTATTTTTAGAAAAAATTTCCAAGGTTACATGATTCTTGTTTTTACTTTCCCCTTTACCCCCTCAAACTCCCCCCTCCCATAAGCCAAAGCATGTTTCCATTGGTTTTAACATGTGTCATCAATCAAGACTTATTTACATATTATTAATAGTTGCATTGGTGTGGTCCTTTCCAGTCTACATCCACAACCATGTCTGCATCAACCCAAGTATTCAAGCGGTTGTTTTACTTCTGTGTTTCCTCTCCTGCAGTTCTTCCTCTGAATGTGAGTATCGTTCTTTTCCATAAATCCCTCAGAATTGTCCTGGGTCATTGCATTGCTCCTAGTAGAGAAGTCCATTACATTTGATTGTGCCACAGTGTATCCATCTCTGTGTACAATGTTCTTCTGGTTCTGCTCCTTTCACTCTACATCTTTCAATCTACATCGACATCAGCCATTCCCCAATTGAAGGACATACCCTAATTTTCCAGTTTTTTGCCACCACAAAAAGCGTGGCTATGAATATTTTTGTACAAGTCTGTTTATCTATGATCTCTTTGGGGTACAAACACAGCAACGCTATGGCTGGATTGAAGGGCAGGCAATCTTTTAGAGTTCTTTGGGCATAGTTCTAAATTGCCATCCAGAAAGGTTGGATCAGTTCACAACTCCACCAGCAATGGATTTATGTCCAAATTTTGCCACATCCCCTCCAACATTCATTACTCTCCTCTGTTATCATTTTAGCCAATCTGCTAGGTGTGAGGTGATACCTCAGAATTATTTTGATTTGTATTTCTCTAATTATTAGAGATTTAGAACACTTTCTCATGTGTTTATTGATAGTTTTGATTTCTTTATCTGAAAATTGCCTATTCATGTCCCTTGCCCATTTATCAATTGGGCAATGGCTTAATTTTTTATACAATTGATTTAGTTCCTTGTATATTTGAGTAATTAGACCTCTGTCAGAATATTTTGTTACAAAGATTTTTTCCCAGTTTGTTGTTTCCCTTCTGATTTTGACTACATTGTTTTGTACAAAAACTTTTTAGTTTAATATAATCAAAAATATTTTTTTTACATTTTGTAATTTTTTATAACTCATGCTTGGTTTTCAAATCTTTCCTTTCCCATAGATCTGACAAGTATAATATTCTGTGTTCACTTAATTTACTTACAGTTTCCTTCTTCATATTCAAGTCTTTCACCCATAATGAATTTATCTTGGTGTAGAGTGTGAGATGTTGATTTAAACCTAATCTCTCCCATATTGTTTTCCAATTTTGACAACAGTTTTTGTCAAATAGAGGATTTTTGTCCTAAAAATTGGGCTCTTTGGGTTTATCATAGACAGTCTTGCTGATGTCACTTACCCCAAGTCTATTCCACTGATCCTCCCTTCTGTCTCTTAGCCAGTACTGGCTAAGAGACAGAAGGGAGGATCATATATAAGATTATAGCTTAATATAGCTTAATATCTGGTATTGCTAGACCACCTTCCTTAACTTTTTTTTTCATTATTTCCCTTGATATTCTTGATTTTTTTCTTCCAAATGAACTTTGTTATAGTTTTTTTCTAATTCAGTAAAAAGTTTTTTGGTTGTTTGATAGGTATGGCACTAAATAAATAAATTAATTTGGGTAGAATGGCCATTTTTATTATGTTAGTTCATCCTACTTTAAGAGGGGAAACTAGATATTTAAGTTATGGTCCCCAGAAATCAGAGAAACACAATTTCAAATTAAAATAGACTCAAGTCAGGATGACTTTTATGGAAGTTTATTTACAACTAGGAAGATTGAAGGTAGGGAAATTGAGAGAGAGAAACTCTGGCCCGGACTAGACGTCTGGACCAGATAAGAATTTAGAGGCCCCAGCAGAGAAGCACAGAGGTTAATTAAACAAGGCTTCTAGCCACAAGGCCTCCTCCAATAAGAGAGGCAAGAGAGGCCTTTTTGAGGGTAAAGCCTCAAGAAAAACCAAGGGAGGATAAAGTAAGTCAGCCTAACTTACCCACGTGACAATTCAGAGGGAAGCAGTCTGAGGTCTTGCCAGAGATCCTTCTACACAAAGTTCAAAGCGCCAACTGCCTCCACAGGAAGTTACCATCATATTTAAAAGACAGCTTCTTTCATCACTTCCTGCATCCACCTCCAATTTCAAGTGGAAAAATGGCAGCCTCAACACTGTTTTGGATTGCCCAAAGGGCAGTGTCTTGTTTTTGATTTGTTACTTATTGTCACTTGTGGGTAACAGAACTTCCCCTCCCCACTTAATTCTAAGTTGGGTGGGGTGACATTACTTTTGAAGGCTAGAGTCTAAACAATGAATGAGGATGAGCTAATTCCATTTACACACTACCAATGAGCAGTCAATGTTTTTCCAATTGTTTAGATCTAGTTTTAATTATTTGGAAAGTGTTTTGTAGTTGTATTTGTATAATTCCTGTGTTTGTTTTGGTAGATAGATTCCTAAGTATTTTATACTGTCTAGCGTGATTTTACATGGTGTTTCTCTTTCTAACTCTTGCTGCTGTGATGTGTTGGAAATATATAGAAAGGCTGATGATTTATGTGTGTTTATTTTGTATCCTGCAACTTTGCTAAAGTTGTTGATTATTTCTACTAGCTTTTTAGTTGATTCTATAGGATTTTTTAAGTATACCATCATATCATCTGCAGAGTGATAGCTTAGCCTCCTCATTGCCTATTTTACTACCTTCAATTTCTTTTTTCCCTCTAATTGCTACTGCTAGTGTTTCTAGTACTATGTTAAATAAAGGAGGTGATAATGGGCATCCTATTTTCACACCTGATCTTATTTGAAAGGCTTCTAATATATCCCCATTGCATATGATGCTTGTTGATGGTTTTAGATATATACTGTTTATTATTTTTAGGAAAGGTCCTTCTATTCCTATACTTTCTAGTGTTTTCAGTAGGAATGGGTGTTGTGTTTTATCAAAAGCTTTTTCAGCATCTCTTGAGATAATCATGTGATTTTTGTTTGTTAGCTTGTTGATATGGTCAATTATGTGGATGGTTTTCCTAATGTTGAACCATCCTTGCATTCCTGGTATAAATCCCACCTGATCATGATGGATAACCCTCTTGATCACTTGTTGGAGTCTTTTTTGCTAGTATTCTATTTAAGATTTTGCATCTATGTTCATTAAAGAGATTGGTCTGTAATTTTCTTTCTCTCTTTTTGATCTACCTGGCTTTGGAATCAGTACCATATTTGTGTTATAAAAAGAATTTGTTAGGATTCCTTCTTTGCTTATTATATCAAATAATTTGTATAGTATTGGGAATATTTGTTCTTTGAATGTTTGATAGAATTCATTTGTGAATCCATCAGGCCCTGGTGATTTTTTTCTTAGGGAGTTCTTTGATGGCTTGTTCAATTTCTTTTTCTGATATTGGATTGTTTAAGTATTCTATTTCTTCTGTTGTTAATTTAGGCAATTTATATTTTTGTAAATATTCATCTATATCACCTAGATTACTATATTTATTGCCACATAATTGGACAAAATAGTTTTCAATGATTGCCTTAATTTCCTCTTCATTAGAGGTGAGGTCTCCCTTTTCATCTTTGATACTGTTAATTTTGTTTTCTTCTTTGCTTTCTTTTTATTAGATTGACCAGTACTTTGTCTATTTTATCTGTTTTTTTCAAAATAGCAGCTTCTAGTCTTATTCATTAATTCAATAGTTCTTTCACTTGTGATTTTATTAATTTCTCCTTTGATTTTTAATATTTCTAATTTAGTTTTCATCTGAAGAATTTTAATTTGTTCATTTTCTAGATTTTTTTAAGTTGCATGCCCAATTCATTAAACTCTGCCCTCCCTAATTTGTTTATATATGCTCTCTGTGATATAAATTTTCCCCTTAGGACTGCTTTGGCTGCATCCAATAGGTTTGGGTAAGATGTCTCACTATTGCCATTGTCTTCAATGAAATTATTAATTTTTTCTATGATTTGTACTTTCACTAAATTATTTTGGAGAATCGTATTATTTAATTTCCAATTAGTTTTTCGTTTGCCTCTCCATGTATTCTTACTAATGACTATTTTTATTGCATTGTGATCTGAGAAGGTTACATTTATTATTTCTGCTTTTTTTGCATTTGTTTGACATGTTTTTATGCCCTATTACATGGTCTATCTTTGTGAATGTTCTATGTGCTGCTGAAAAGAAAGTGTATTCCTTTTTGTCCCTATTTATTTTTCTCCATATACCTATAACTCTAATTTTCTAGCGTTTCATTCACCTCTCTTATCTCTTTCTTATTTACTTTTTGGTTTGATTTATCTAGATCTGATAGGGGAAGGTTGAGGTCCCCCACTAATATGGTTTTGCTATCTATTTCATCCTTGAGCTCCACTAGCTTCTCCTTTAGAAATTTGGAAGCTATATAGTTTGGTGCATATATATTGAGTGCTGATATTTCTTCATTATTTATACTACATTTTATTAGGATGTAGTTACCTTCCCTATCTCTTTTAACTTTATCTATTTTTACTTTAGCTCTGTCAGAGATCATGATGACAACCTTTTTTTCTTCTTTTTCTCATTTGAAGCCCAATAGATTTTGCTCCATCCTCTCATTTTCACTCTATGTAAGTCTGTCTGTCTCATGTGTTTCTTGTAGATAACATATGGTAGGATTTTGGTTTCTAATCCACTCTGCTATTTGCTTCCATTTTATGGGCGAGTTCATTCCATTCACATTCAGAGTTATAATTATCATCTGTGTATTCCCAGACATTTTGATTCTCTTGCCTTGCACTGTCCTTTCTTTTTTCACTATTTCCTTCTATACCAGTGTTTTGTTTTTAATCAGTTCCCCTTATCCCTTCCCTTATTGTACTTCCCTTTCTCCCCTCTCCCATCTTATTCCCCTCTTATTCTTCTTTTGGATCTTTTTAAGCTACCTCCTGCCCTCTCCCTTCCTAGTGTTACTTCCCTCTCCACCAGTCCTTTTGTTACCCTTCTACTTCTCTATAGGGCGTGAATCAATTATCTGCCCCAATGGATCTGATTGTTCTTCCCTCTTTAAGTTGATTTCAATGCACTTTAAGTATTAAGTATTTCCTCTCTCTAAACTCTTTACCATTACAGTGTATTGTTATTTTCTCCTGTTGGTCCCACATGCTTCTTTATGGAATATAAATTTATCCATTTTTGTTTTTTTTCCTGTTTTTCTTATTATTATCTTCTTTCCCCCCTCTAGTTTTGTGTGTGTGTGTATATATATCCATATGTATATATCGCTTGACATTTCATCCTAAACAATTTGTCACTGTTCCCTCTATGCCTCTATGTAAACTTCTTCTAGTTACCCTGTTGGTAATAACAATTTTTAATATTGGCCAATATCTTCTTTTCTTCTTGGGATACAAATTGATTGAACTTATTTGGTCCCTTAAAGAAAAGAATTTTCCCCTCCCCCATTCTCTTAAGTACCTTATGGTGATTCTCTTGAGTTCTGTGTTTGGGCAGCAAACTCTGTTTAAATCTGTTTTTTTCTTGATGAATGCTTGGAAGTCCTCAATTTTATTGAATGACCATACTTTCCCCTGCAATAATATAGTCAGTTTTGCTGGATAGTTGATTCTTGGTTGTAGACCCAGTTCTCTTGCTTTCTGGAATATTGTGTTCCTTGCCTTCTGGTCCTTAAATGTAGATGCAGCCAGATCCTGTGTTATCTTAACTGTGGTTCCCTGTTATC
The DNA here is from genome assembly GCF_016433145.1 of Gracilinanus agilis. NCBI lineage: Eukaryota > Metazoa > Chordata > Mammalia > Didelphimorphia > Didelphidae > Gracilinanus > Gracilinanus agilis. Next base: position 24,431,528 of record NC_058136.1, on the reverse strand, counting down.
TGAATGACTTCTTTTTAGCAGCTTGTAATATTTTTTCCTTGGCCTGGTAGTTTATGAATTTGGCTATAATATTCCTGGAAGTTGTCAGTTCTGGATTAAATTAGGAGGTGATCTGTGGATTCTCTCAATTTCCACTTTTCCTTCTTGTTCTAGAGTTTCAGGGCAATTGTCTCTGATAATTTCTTGTAGGATGCTATCTAAACTTTTTTCATTTATCATGATGTTCTGGTAAACCAATAATTCTTAAGTTGTCTCTCCTAGCTCTGTTCTCCAGATCGTTGGTTGAATCAATGAGGTATTTCATATTCTCCTCAAATTTTTCATCTTTTAAATTTTGTTTAATATGTTCTTGCTGCCTTGTGAAGTCATTTGCTTCTAGTTGTTGAGTTCTATTTTTTAAAGACTGAATTTCATCCCTGGCTTTTTGGCCACCCTTCTCCTTCTAGTCTGATTTTCTTTGTAGATCATATTTTGCCTTCTTTGCTTCATTTTCAAGCTGGCCAATTTTGGCTTTTAAGACTTTATTTTCTTGTTTTAGTTCATGTATTTCCTTTTTCAAATTGTCTTCAGTCTCTCTTGCCTCTCTTGATTGCTTTTTGAGTTCCTGAAGTTCTTGAGTTAATTGAATTTTGAGATCTTCCAAAGCCTGTGTCCAGTTCATTGGAACTACTTCCTCTTCTTCTATTTCTATTTCTTTTGCTCTCTTTTCACTTCCTTGAAAGAAGCTGTCAATTGTCATTTCTTTTCTCTTTTTCTGTTGCTTATTCATATTTTTTTCCTTTTTTTGTTCTGCTAGTTTGAACAGATGTATTTAATGATCTATGATGAAAGATCTTCCTTCAGCTGGCAATGGAGGTTTGTAGTTACTTTCTCTGCCCTCTGAAGACTTATTGTCTATCTAATTGATATTATTAAGCCTTTATTGATTGAATTAGTTTCATAATCTGCCCTGAGGCTAAAACCTCGAGAGAAGGAAAAAAACGTAGGGGGGACAAAAAGGAGTGTTTTCACTGAACTGATCTGTCTAGCAATGGGATCCTCCTGTGCTGTCCTTGTGTTTGATCTGTTTTTTTTCTCTTAAAGCCCTACGTTCTCTATCGTGGTTTGAGGAAGCCAAGCTGTCTGTGGTCTGAGGTTTGGCTTTCTCTAATCCACCATCTTCTAGGTGTTTTTGCTGTGTTTTTCTGGTTTTCTCCTCCAGTCACCTCTCCAGTGCCTGTGTTCAACTCCTAGAGTGTGGAACCAGCAAGGGCCTCTCTCTGGGCTGGTGAGCCCACCCAACCTGAGATTTCCAGGGCCACTGGAGATTCCACACAGCATGTGGGGGAGGTGTCCTGGGATTCCCGTTCTACACCCTCAGACCTGACAGTTCAAGAATTGAAGTATTTTTCTTGGTGTACCTCTTTAGCTGTGCTGCAGTAGGATTCCCCCTGCTCTGTCCAGTTATTAGATTTGGTCCTCTTTCTTCTCGAAGCTCATTGTTTTCTATCTCAGTGTGTAAGGGTGCAGAGGTTTTAAGATTCACTCTGTCTAAGCCGCCATCTTCTAGAGTTCTTTTAAATGCTGTAAAATCTTCCTAAGAAAGGTAATGGATGATTCTGAGAGATTCTTATCTCATAAAACTGGGAAAAGCAATAAAAGCTATAATCAGGATAAAGTCTGGTAAGACATCCAACAAAGTCGAGTCATTCCAAAGGAATTTAAGAACAAAAATTCAAATAAGAAAACAAATAGAAGAAAATGGAAAATATTTATTAAAAAAATTACAATTTACTTCCTTCCCCAAGGAAAAGAGAACCATTACATTTTCACCCTAATATTATACCCCTCAAAATGCACATTGAGGAGGTATAAGTGGCACTAAAGAGAAGATGAAAAAAGTGTTCAATTTAAACCAGGTATGTATAGAGGAGATTAATGCTAGAGGCAACAGAAGTATGAGAGTGTTGAGAAACTGATATACAAGGGCAGCTAAAGGAGGAAATTATATTAAAGGCACTCAGAAAAATTCATATCTTATCAATATTGAAAAAAACATTATTAACTACAAAGAAAATGCCTACTCTTCCATCTCTGCTACACCAAACCATAATTATGAGTATGCCATATTTCCATAGGTTTTCTAGCCATTCTATAATGCTTCAGCAATTCAAGTGGAAGGAAAGAATATTCATTGCCAACAACTGGACTATATGAATATAATAAAAATTATAATACTACCAAAACTAATATACAATTTTAATACTATATCAAAGGCACACTGTATAGAACTTAAATAATAACAAAATTAATTTGGAAAATGAAATATCTAGGACACCAAGGAAGTGACTGAAAGTTGAATAGCATTTTCATAGCTCAAACTGTATTAATATAATATAATTAAGAATATAACAGGAGTAATTGAAATCATCTGGTATTGGTTGAAAAAATAGAGAAGTGGATCAATGGAAGACAATGGACAAGAGAGAATGAGAAACAATAGAAATCAATAATCCAGTGCTTGATCAAATAGAATACATAAATTACATAGAAAAAAAACTATTTGATAAAAAACTGTTGGGAAAACTGAAGAGTCTGGCAGAAATTAAACATAGACCAACATATTAGAGCAGATTTCATTACACATTCTAAATGGAAACCTAACCTAAATAGAAAAGGTCATAGTAAAAAAATATATTTAATTAAAAAAAATGTAATAACAAATTTCCATGTGATTTTACCAAAGTTATATGATCCATATAGCCTCCCTCTCTTTTTCCCTTCCCCATCCGAGAACTCACAAGCAATTTAATATGGATTATAAATGTATTATCACATAAAAACACTTCCAAATTGTTCATTTTCAAAAGCAAATAATCTTATAATAATAATCCCAAATCATACATCCAAATAAAGATGTGATAAATCATATGTTTTCATCTGCATTTCTACTCTAATAGTTCTTTCTCTGGAGGTGAATAGTGTTCTTTTCCATATGTACTCTGAACTGTCCTGGACCATTATACTGCTGTTAATAGCAAAGTCTATCACATTTGATTGTTCCACAACATTGCAGTTATTGGGGGGGTGCAGCTGGGTAGCTCAGTGGATTGAGAGCCAGACCTAGAGGCGGGAGACACTTCCCAGCTGTGTGACCCTGTGCAAGTCACTTGACCCCCTTTGCCTAGACCTTACCACTCTTCTGCCTTGGAGCCAATACATTGTAGTGACTCCAAGATGGAAGGTAAGGGTTTATTAAAAAACAAAAATTAAAAAAAAAAAAACAAAACATTGCCGTTACTGTGTATAATGTTCAGCTGGTTCTTATTTCATTCTGCATCAGTTCATGTAGGTCTTTTCAGCTCTTTCAGAAATCAACCTGTTCATCATTCTCTGTAGCAAAATAGTATTCAATCATGATCGTATACCATGATTTGTTCAACCATTCCCCAATCAAGGGACAACCCTTTAGTTTCCAATTCTTTGCTACCACAAAAAAAAAAAAAAAAAAAAAAAAAAAACAGCTGTAAGTATTTCTGTATTAACAAATCCTTTCACATTTTAAAAATCTCTTTGGGATACAGACCCAATAGGGATATTACTGGATCAAAAGGCATGCATTCTTTTATAGCCTTTTGGGCATAATTCCAAATTGCTCTCCAGAATCGTTAGATCACTTCACAACTCCACAAGCAATGCATTAGTGTACCAATTTTGCCATGTCCCCTCCAACATTTATAATTTCCCTTTACTTTCATATTGGCTGATCTTATAGGTGTGAGGTGGTACCTCAGAATTGTTTTAACTTGCATTTCTCTAATTATTAGAGATTTAGAGCACTTCCTCATGTGCTTATTGATAGTTTTGATTTCTTCATCTGAAAACTGCCTATTTATACTCTTTGGCCATTTAACAATTGAGGAATGACTTGGATTCTTATAAATTTGACTTAGTTCTTTATATATTTGAGAAATGAGACTTTTGGCAGAGAATGTTTTTGTAAAATTTTATCCCAATTTGTTGTTTCCCTTCTAATCTTGGATGCATTGGGGTTTTTTACACAAAACATTAATATAATCAAAATTATTCATTTTACATCTTGTAATGTTCTCTATCACTTGTTTGGTCCTAAATTATTCTCTTCTCCTTAGATTTGACAGGTAAACTATTCTTTTTTCCCCTAATTTACTTAAAATACCACTCCTTATGTTTAAATCATATTCCCATTTTGACCTTATCTTGGTATGGGGCATGAGATATTGATCCTAAACATAATTTTGCCATACTGTTTTTCAATTTTTTCCCCAGCAATTTTTGTCAAATAGTGAGTTTTTATCCCCAAAACTGGGATCTTTGGGTTTATCATATACTAGATTGCTGAAGTAATTTACCCCTAGTCTATTCCATTGATCCAACTTACTATTTTTTAGCCAGTACCAGATTGTTTTGATGATTACTGCTTTATTGTACAGTTTAAGATCTGGTACTGGAAGACCACCAACCTTCACATTTTTTCATTAATTCTCTTGATATTCTTGATCTTTTGTTCTTCCAGATGAATTCTGGTATTATTGTTTCTAGTGTTATAAAATAGTTTTTTGGTAGTTTGATTGATATGGCATTGAATAAGTAACTTAATTTAGGTAGGATTGCCATTTTTATTATATTACCTCAGCCTATCCATGAGCAATTAATATTTTTCCAATTGTTTAGATCTAAGTTTATTTGTTTGAAAAGTGTTTTGTAATTGTGTTCAAATAATTCCTGCATTTGTCTTGGCAAATAGGTTCCCAAGTATTTTATATATTCTAGAGTGATTTTAAATTAAGTTTCCTTTCTAACTCTTGCTGCTGAGTTTTCTTGGAAATATATAGAAATGCTGATGATTTATATGGCTTTATTTTGTATCCCACAATTTTGCTAAAGTTATAAATTATTTCAACTAGTTTTTTAGTTGATTTTTTTAGACCTCACTAAGTATACCATCATATCATCTGCAAAGAGTGGTAATTCAGTTTCTTTATGGCTTACTTTAATTCCTTCAATTTCTTTTTCTTCTCTAATTGCTAAAGCCAGCATTTCTATTACAATACTAAGTAATAGTGGTCATAATGGACAACCTAGCATCACCCCTGATCTTATTGGGAAGGCTTCTAACTTATCCCCATTGTAGATGATACTTGCTGGTGGTTTTGAACAAATAGTGCTTATTGTTTTATGAAAGGTGCTTTTACTCCTATGCTTTTAAGAGTTTTCAATAGAAATGGTTGTTGTATTTTGTCAAAGTTTTTTCTGCATCAATTGAGGTAATCATGTGATTTCTGTTAGTTTGATTGTTGATATGGTGAATTATGCTGATCGTTTTCATAACATTAAACCAGCCTTGCATTCCTGGTATAAATCCTACCTGTTCATAGTGAATAATCCTTCTGTTATATTGCTGTAGTCTCTGGTAGTATTTTATTTAAGATTTTTGCATGTATGTTCACTAAGGAAATTGATTTATAATTTTCTTTCTTTGTTTTTGGTCTTCATGGCTTAGGTATCAGTACCATATCTGTGTCATAAAAAGAATTTGGTAGGACTCCTTTGCTTATTTTGCAAAATAGTTTGTATAGTATTGGGATTAACTGTTCTTTAAATGTTTGATAGAATTCAATTGTGAATTCATCTTGCCCTGGGGATTTTTCCTTAGGGAGTTTACTGATGGCTTGTTCAATTACATTTTCTGAGATGGGATTATTTAAGTGTTCTATTTCTTTTTTTGTTAATCTAGGCAATTTATAGTTTTGTAAATATTCATCAATTTGACCTCAATTATCAGATTTATTTTCAAACAATTGGGCAAAATAGCTTCTAATGATTTCTTTAATTTCCTCTTCATTAGAGGTGAATTCATCCTTTTCAGTTTTGATACTTGTAATTTGATTCTCTTCTTTTTTACAATCAAATTAACCAACACTCTCTATTTTATTTGTTTTTTTTCCCCCTAGAACCAGCTCCTAGTTTATTAGTTCAATAGTTATTTTGCTTTCAATTTTATTAATTTCTCCTTTAATTTTTAGGATTTCAAATTTGGTCACTAATTGGGGATTTTTAATTTGTTCTCATTACAGTTTTTTAGTTGCATTCCCAATTCATTGATCTGCTTTTTCTCTATTTTATTGATATAAGCCTTCAGGGATACAAATTTTCCCCTGAGAACTGCTCTGGTCATATCCAATAAATTTTGATATGTTGTCTCATTGCCATTCTCTTCAAAGAATGCAGTGATTGTTTCTATGATTTGTGCATTGATTCATCTGTTTTGAAGAATTAGATCATTTAGTTTTTAATTAAATTTTTTTGCCTTTCCATGAGCCCTTACTGATTATAATTTTTATTGCATTTTGATCTGAAAATTTTGCATTTATTATTTATGCTTTTCTGCATTAGATTGTGAAGTTTTTATGCCCCAGTAAATGGTAAATTATTGTATATGTACATGTGCTGCTGAAAAGAAGGTATGTTGTTTTTTATCCCTCATCAATTTTCTGCAGATATCTATTAAATCTAACTTTTCTAAAATTTCATTCACTCCCTTTACTTCTTTCTTATTTATTTTTTGGTTAGATTTCTCTAGTTCTGAAAGGAGAAGGTTAAAATTCCCCACTAGTACAGTTTTTCTGTTTATTTTTTCCTTAAATTCCTTTAGTTTCTCCTTTAAAAATCCAGATGCTACACCATTTGGTGTTAAGTATTGATATTACATCATTGTCTGTACTACCTTTTATCAAGATATTCTTATCTATTTAAATCAGATCTATTTTTCCTTTAGCTTTGTCTGCAATAATGATGGCTACTCCTGCTTTTTTGTCTTAGTTGAAGCCCTATAGATTCTGCTTTAGCCTTTTATCTTGAATTTGTGTGTGTCACCCTGCCTCAAATGTGTTTCTTGTAAACAACATATGGCAGGATTCTTGTTTTTAATCCACTATTTCCATTTTATAGTTGAGTTCAACCCATTTACATTCATGATTATGATTATGATCCCCTTCATCTTTCTTTCCTCTTTTAATCTTACTCTTTCTCCTTTAACTCTTTCCATCCACACCAGTGTTTACCTTTTAGTCACACCCCTCCTTTTTATCCTCCCTTATATTACTCCCCTTCCAACCAACACCTCTTATTCTCCTCCTGCTTCTCTATAGGGTCTTTTAATCACTCACTCATCTTCCCTCTCCCTTATATTGCTCCCTAAGTAAGATAGGATTCTATAATCCAATTAATCTGGCTTTTCTCCATCTCTCAATCAGTTCCAATGAAAGTGAGGTTTAGAATATGTCACAAACCTAAGCCTCCTCTCCACTGTAATAGTATCCTCTCATCACTCTTTATGTGATATAATTTACCACATTTTACTTCTCTATTCCCATTTCTCTCAGCACAATCCTTTTTCACCCCTACATTTTTTACATATCATCCTAAAAAGCTTACTACCACACCCTGTCTATGTATACTTCTAATTACTATAATATTGGTAAATTTTTTTTCAAGAGTTAAAGATATTTTTCCATATAGGAATATAAAAATTTGACCTTATTCAAGCCTTTAATTTTTTTCTCTTTCTTATTCAACATTTTATGTTTCTTTGAATTTTATATTTGGACATCAAATTTTCTGTTTAAGTCTGGTATTTTCTTCAGGAATGCCTGGAAATATTTTTTTTCCTAAATGGTCATTCTTTCCTTAAAAAGAATATAATCAGTTTTGCTGAGTTCTTTGATGGATTCTTGGTTGTAAACCCAATTTCCTTGCCTTCCAAAATATTATATTCCAAACCTTTTGGTCTTTAATGTGGAAGCTGCCAGATCCTGTGTAATTCTGACTGGAGATATTTGATATTTGAATTGTTTCTTTATGGATGCCTGCAGTATTTTCTCCTTGGCCTGGGAGCTTTTGAGCTTGGCTATATAATATTCTTGGGATTTGTCATTTGGGGATTTGTTGCAGGAGGTGATCTGTGGATTCTTTCTATTTCTATTTTACCTTCTTATTCAAGAATATCAGGGAATTTTTCTTTGATAATTTCTTGTAATATGATGCCTAGGGTTTTTTTGGTTGTGGCTTTCATGTACACTAATAATTCTTAAATTGTCTCTCCTGGATCTATTTTCCAAGTAGGTTGTTTTTTTTCAATGAAATATTTCATATTTTCTTCTATTTTTAAAATTCTTTTGGTTTTATTTCATTGTTTCTTGATATCTTGTGAAGTCATTAGCTTCTATTTCCCCGATTTTAATTTTTAAAGAATGAATTTGTTCCAAGACTTTTTGAGCCTCCTTTTCCATTTTGTCCATTCTATTTTTCATAGAACTCTTTTCTTCATTGAATTTTGGGGCCTCTTTTTCCAGTTGACCAATTTTGCTTTTTAAGCTATTATATTCTTTTTTTCATTACTTTCATTTCTTTTTATCATTTTTCTTTCACCTCTCATTTAGTTTTTGAATTCCTTTCTGAGTTCTTCTAGCATCTGAGATTAATTTCCTTTTTATTTAGAAGTTTTGCATGCCTCTATTGACTCTGTGCCTTGCTCTTTGTCTCCATAGAAATTTTCCAGGGATAGCTATTTCTTTTGTTGTTTACTCTTTTCCCAGCCTTTTTCTTTGCCTGTGGACTGGGATTTCTGAAAGCTACTGATTCTGTCTCCTCTGCTGATTGCTTATAGGTCTCAGCCCTGTGAACTATTTTGCCCTGAGCTGAAGGAATTCAGGATGGTGTAGGCTTGAAAGGGCCAAGGGCTGAGGACTTCTGAGCCTCCCTGTGGGCTGGTGCCAAGGTCGGAAACTTCAAGGGGGTGTCTGGGGTGCTCTGTTGTTGGTGTAAGCAGGATTCTGGGATCTCCTTAATGAGACAAGAGATGAACCCTTTTAGTACAAAAACTAAGTGGACTAGACCTACAGATACCTTCTGTATCCCCCACCCCATAACCCTTTTCTCATTCCCTTTTCCACCTCACCTGTCTCCTCTTCCACATTTCCCAACTAGATGTAATTCAGGGCACAAAATACCACGTTTATTTGTGCCCACATATAATTTCTTGCTTTTCATTTGTGGGGGAAAGGGAGTAGGGTTGGGTGATTGTTTTTAATCTTTTCCCATCATTGAGGACTTTTTGAAGACTGAAAAATAGTATGTTAGTGGAGAAAAGGGGTTGGGGAACATAACCACTGCTTCCATCTAATCAAGTTTGTACATCAACAGAGACTTATGGCTTCCAGGGAAAAAAAATAAAATAATAAATATTTGAGGGAGGCCAGTGGGGGTTGAGGGGAATGGAAAATGGGTAGAGGGAGGAATTTACTTGTTTATTTTTTTTTTGGTGGAGTGGAGAGGAGTATTAAATGCATATATGAGACTGTATAACCTACTTTTCTTTAAAGATAAGAATTAGAAAGGGGTGGTTGTCTCAGCTTAGGTAGGCAGGAAAATAAGCCCTTTGTCTTTCAGCTGTATGGGCATCTTTATATTTTCCCTGGTCTTAGAGGGGGAAACTCTTGTCCAGAAGATAGTCAGTAGGCTGTGTGAACCAATGGGGGCTGCTCAACTTTAGAAAGAAAAGGAACCTTCTTGCCACTCATCCATCCTCCTTTCACCCAAAGCAGAGTAGTATTTTTATATTTAAATTTAAAAACAAAAAAATATATGGGGTGTTTGTATGCTAGGGGAGGGGGTTATATAGAACAGGATTAAAGACTGGCTCTTAAGCCAAGGAAAGACAGAGGTAAATGGGAAGTGGGGTGATCAGAAGCAGGGAGCAAGGAGTGCTAGAAGGAATTGGGGCAAAAAAAGCCAGCTTTGGTGGCTGTCTATCTTTTCAGCTTGTGGTTGGGTTTCTTGACAACCCTCTTTCCCATCCATATACAAGACAGCAGGAACCACCTGGTGGCTGTAATTTTAACAAGCACACATTGAAGAGCACGTAAGTTGTGGGGGGGGGGGAGAGGGAATAGGCTGTAAAAAGTGAGTTGGCTGGTCAATTTAACCATGTTATTGGGGGTATTTATTTTCTGGCAGAACTAGCATGTCACTAAAGCAGGCCTTTTGATATATTAAAAAAAATCCTTTATAAAAAGGCAAAAACAGTTTTAGATTTTAATAATGTTCATAGGGTTTCTAGGTTGTACAGTTTTTCAGAGTTGTATGCATGTATTTCCCCAGTGCACTCAAATAGTCCCCTTGCCTGACTGCTGTGAGGATGGGGAGTGACAGTGTTGGGTTCAGACATTTGTGATTTTGTACCCTGGTATCTTTTCTGATTGCTGAATCTTCCTTGCCTTTTTTGGCAAAAGATTTCTGAATAGTTTTTTCCCTAAAAGGGGAAAATAATAAAAATAAAAAGGGAAAAATAATAAAAACAACAGAAAAATTAAAAAAATAGAAAATTTAGATTATAAATGAGCATTGCAGTCCAATATTTAATAAACCCAAAGATCCTAGCCATTGGGAGAAGAAAGAACTCATTATTTGACAAATAATGTTGGGAAAACTGAAAAGCAGTCTGACAGAAATAAGATCTAGACCCAAATCTCACACCAATAATTTGGATTACACAAAACTGAAAAACTTCTACAGAGACAAAATTAATGAACCTAGGATAAGAAAGGAAATAGTAGAATGTGAAAAAAAATCTTTGCATCAAATTTATTTGACAAGGATTTGAAATCCAAAATATACTAAATTAACAGATACATGTACATAAATATATGCTAATATATATAAAATGGCAATATCCACTCTTCAATAGATTGGTTATCAAAGGATATGAATAAACAATCGTCAAAAGAAGAATGGCAAATTATTAATCACATAAAAAAGATCTAAATCACTAATAAAAAGGAAAATGTAAAGCAAAACAACTAAGGGTTTTTTTTACCTAATATGGAACAAATGAGCAAAGATGACAAAAATTGAGAATAGTTAACATCTGGAGACTTTTTAGGAAGACAGGGATGTTACTAAATTGTTGGTAGTACTCTGAGTCAATGCAATCATTCTAGAAAGTATTTTGAACTAGTAAATAAAATGACTAAAATCCTCACCACTTCAAGCTGGTATACTCATAGAAGGATTTTCAAAAGAGAAAAATAGAATTTGAATTAGGTGTTAATAACTAGATTTGGATAAGAAAGGAAGGGAATTTCATGAAGAGAGAATGCATCAAATGAGTAATAGCAGAGATGCAGGAAACTGAATGTCATATTGAAGAGACATTAAATAGATTGATATGGAACAGAAGGTTCAAGAATGGGATGAAAGGAAATGACAATTGGGTTTGACACTAGCTTAATAACTGGGAGCCATGGAAGATTTTTGAGCAGAGTATTGTTCTAATCAAATCAGTGTTCTAAAAAGGTAAATTAATTTGCTGCTGAAACCCCACCCAACACTCCCAATGGAAACTCTCTCATTAGAACATAAAGTGGAGATATCCTCTGGAAGGCTGGAAGTGCTAGTGGGTGGGAGATCATGTAATACTGACAAAGAGCAGGTTTAATAGGCATGTGACTCCTTAATGGAGAATCTTCAATATTAGGCAGGCAGAAAGTAGTATGTAGGTACCAAGCCAAGAACTATAGGTCCAGGGTAAAGGCATGGTCTTGGTAGATCCCTACAGGTTTTAGTTTACCACAGGTATACTTAGGGCTGTCCACAGACACAGCTAATATAATTAAAAGGAAACGTGTGTACTTGCCTCCGATGCCACCACCACCAACACCATCTCCACTACTACCACCATCATCACTACAACAATGATTTTTGGTTTGAATTACACAAATAATCAACTGAACTCCCTATTTTCTAAACTTAGGTCAACACAGTATTAGAAACATCTATCTATATGGTAAAATAAATGCTGAAATTAAATGAGTCAGGAAATTCTAGGTTCAAATTTACCTCCCAATATTTACTGGATATGTGGGCATGAGCAAGACATTTAAACTCTGGTCTTCAGTTTCTACATATATAAAATGGGCTTAAATACCTATAATACTTATCTTGCAGAGTTGTCGTGAAACTCTAGTGAAAATTATTTAAATATTTTGCAGGTCTTAAATCACTAATATAATTGCCAACTCAATATTATTATTATAACCTCTTAGACAAATGTCTACATATGGCTCCCTATAAAAATGGAATTCCCGAGGAAGCAACTTATTGAGATAATTATATTTGAATTATGTTCAGCCATACTGGAGTGGCTTACCTAAGGTATAGAGTAGTCAATAAATAAATACAGACCATTGTAACACAGACATTATTTCTTTTAATGGCACCTTGAATGTTCAGTTTTGGAATCAAGACCAAGAGAAGAAAGCAAACATTAAGTATGGTGATAACTCTCATATTAACATTAGAATGTACTTGAAACAGAGGTTAAATGTTTTCATATAGTTTTATTTTAAAGATAATTGTCTACTGAACACTAACAGAAGAAGCTGTTGCTTTGTTGGGCCATCTTCATTGCCAATTTAAAATGGCAAGTCTATAAATAAGATTAAATACAAAAGAACAACCTTTGAAATCTAAATCTAAAGAAACCGTATGAATCTATACAATGGCTGCAAGGTCATATTGTCATAATTATTTTATTTTGGTTGCAAATAATTTAGCCTATCAATGACTCCCAAACACTGTATAATTTTAAACTTTGTCATAACTCTTGGCACACAGAACTAGTGTGGGATAGGTATGACTGATGCAATTCAGAGGGAGCATACTTTTCAAAATATCCTGTTCCAGCTAGCCACCCAAAGGTAGGCTAAAAGCCAAACTTTCTCCTGCTTGTAAAATCAGGACAAAAACTTTGTGCTGGGTTTCACTGGATAATAATTTTTACAAGGGAAATATAAATCAAAACAATCAGGTAATATTGTCTTGAGGAGAAAATAGCATGGTAGTTCATCTTGTTTATTAGAGACAACATGAAACAAGGTTGTTTTCTGAAGAAAGCATTTTATGAAGAGCACAACTTTTTTTTTTAAGTGTACTTGATAAAGATGGAAGAAGGTAGCCTATAATGTTTGAAGAGCATACTCCTAGTCTGAAATCTAATTTAAAAATACAGTATTTGGTTTGATATTATTAAAGGTTATGAGATATGATTTATAAATATTTCATGTTGATCTCTTTCTCACATTAGTACTCTATTTATTTACTTTTTACCAGGCAGCAGATAGTTTTCAGAAATTGTATTTCCCCTCATAAAGCATATAATGAATTCATCTCATTTCAGAGAGATTGAATCATTTATCCTACTCTTCACATAACAGGAATTTTAATGAAATTTATGAGTGAAGTTTCTCATCATTAAATACAGCCAAGGCAAAAATCTAATGTAATGATAACACCGTAGTTATTTCAAACCATTAGAATACAAGTTCCTTGAGGGAAAGGACTATTTATTTTTTACCAATGAACCAGTAACTAGTTCAGTAGGTTTCACAAAGTATTCATTTTTTAAAATGCATGATAAATGGATGAGTATACCTTTTAAGTTAGGTTAGAGCAGTTGCATTTTTATCATGCAGTAATGCACATGTCCATCACCTGAAGGATTTTTATCTCTTTATATGAAACCTGGTAACAAAAACATTTTACATATACATATACAAAGAATTCCAAAAGCCTTAGTGGAGTTTTAAGTTATAAAATCTCAACACTGCAATGACTTTAAAAATACCCTATGTCCTAGATGAACCCACAGCTTGAGTTTGACATCAAAGTATTTAAAATAGAATCAGTTATTTTAAAAATCTCAGTGTTGTCATTTGCTCTAAATCCCTTCTATTAAAGGGAAAATGTAACCAACAAAATGTTATAGTTCAAACTACAAAATAACATTGCTTACATTCTAATAAAAATCAACAAACATTTAGAAGGCTTACTTACTATGTGGGTTTTGCACTGGAGACACCATAACCAAAGTGAAGTAGTTTTTGTGGTCAAAGAACTTAAAATCTATTATGAGAAAAGACAATGAGAGGAGAAGACAACAGGGAGATGGAAAATTAAATAAAAAATATGTACAGAGCAGTATCTGGTGAGGGGTAGGGTTAAGCCCTTGAACTGAGCCTTAAAGGCATATAAGAATTCTGGGAAGTGTATATACGAAAACTATATCAACAACAATAAGAAGGTAAATTGAATACTGTCTGATTATAACAATCAAGCTTTGCCCCCAGAAGAACTGAAAAAATATATACTCATTAGAGAAGTAGAAGATAACAGGTATGTAATGCTGCTTATATTGTTAGATAACAGTAGAAATGTTGACTTGTTTTGCTGAAATACCTCTTCTTTTTAATTCTGTTATAAAGTATAGCTTGTTGTGTGGGGAAAATGTATGCGACTTAACAAAAAAGGCCTTAATGCAATGATAACAATAACAGTGACTATTATTAATTTTTTCTTTATAACAATAGGGAAAATTTGATGGAACTTTCTGATTCCCTAAAGCAAATAACGCGATTTAGTCACTGGATTTTCTTTAAAATCAACAAAGCAACTGAGATTTTTTTCTAATATTTTATTTTTTTAGAAAAATTTTCCATGGTTACATGATTGTTTTTACTTTCCCCTTCACCTCCCCTTCAACCATTCCCCCCATATCCAACACATTTTTCCACTGGTTTTAATATGTGTGATCAATCAAGACTTATTTACATATTACTGATAGTTGCATTGGTTGCATTAGACCTTTAGTGTCTACATCCCCAACCATGCCTGCATCAACCCATGTGTTCAAGAAGTTGTTTTTCTTCTGTGTTTCCTCTCCTGCAGTTCTTCCTCTGAATGTGGGTAGCGTTCTTTTCCATAAATCCCTCAGAATTCTCCTGGGTCATTGCATTGCTGCCAGCACAGCAGTCCATTACATTAGATTTTACCACAGTGTATCAGTCTTTGTGTACAATGTTCTTCTGGCTCTGCTCCTTTCGCTCTGCATCAATTCTTGGAGGTCTTTCAGTTCACATGGAATTCCTCCAGTTTATTATTCCTTTGAGCTCAATAGTATTCCATCACCAGCATATAAGACAATTTGTTCAGCCATTCCCCAATTGAAGGGCATCCCTTCATTTTCCAGTTTTTTGAAACCACAAAATGTGTAGCTATAAATATTTCTGTACAAGTCTGTTTATCTATGATCTCTTTGGGGTACAAATCCAGCAATGCTATGGCTGGATGGAAGGGCAGGCAGGCTTTTAGAGCTTTTTGGGCATAGTTCCAAATTGCCATCCAGAATGGTTGAATCAGTTCACAACTCCACCAGCAATGCATTAATGTCCCAATTTGGCCACATCCCCTCCAACATTTATTACTCTCCCCTTCTATCATGTTAGCCAATCTGATAGGTGTGGGAGGTGGTACCTCAGAGTTGTTTTGATTTTCATTTCTCTAATTATTAGAGATTTAGAACACTTTCTCATGTGCTTATTGATAGTTTTAATTTCTCTATCTGAAAATTGCCTATTCATGTCCCTTGCCCATTTATCAATTGGGGAATGCCTTGATTTTTTATACAATTGATTGAGCTCCTTGTATATTTGAGTAATTAGATCTCTGTCAGAGTTTTTTCTTATAAAGATTTTCCCCCAGTTTGTTGTTTCCCTTCTGATTTTGGTTACATTGTTTTTGCTTGTACAAAAACTTTTTAATTTAATATAATCAAAATTATTTATTTTACATTTTGTAATGTTTTCTAACTCTTGCTTGGTTTAAAAAATTTTTCCCTTTCCCATAGATATGACAGGTATACTATTCTATGTTCACCTAATTTTCTTGTAGTTTCCTTCTTTATATTCAAGTCATTCACCCATTCTGAATTTTTCTTGGTGTAGGGTGTGAGATGTTGATCTAAGCCTAATCTCTCCCATATTATTTTCCAATTTTCACAATAGTTTTTGTCAAATAGTGGATTTTTGTCCTAAAAATTGGGCTCTTTGGGTTTATCATAGACAGTCTTGCTGACGTCACTTACCCCTAGTCTATTCCACTGATCTTCCCTTCTGTCTCTTAGCCAGTACTATATTTGATTTGATGACCACTGCTTTATAGTATAGTTTAATATCTGGTACTGCTAGGCCACCTTCCTTCACGTTTTTTTTCATTATTTCCTTTGATATTCTTGATCTTTTGTTCTTCCAAATGAACTTTGTTATAGTTTTTTCTAATGCAGTAAAAAAGGTTTTTGGTAGTTTGATATGTATGGCATTAAATAGGTATATTAATTTGTGTAGAATGGTCATTTTTATTATGTTAGCTCATCCTACCCATGAGCAATCAATGTTTTTCCAATAGTTTTAATTGTTTGGAAAATGTTTTGTAGTTATGTTCGTATAATTCCTGTGTTTGTTTTGGTAGATAGGTTCCTAAGTATTTTATATTGTCTAGGGTGATTTTAAATGGTGTTTCTCTTTCTACCTCTTGCTGCTGTGATATGTTGGAAATATATAGAAATGCTGATGATTTATGTGCATGTATCTTGTATCCTGCAACTTTGCTAAAGTTGTTGATTATTTCTATTAGCTTTTTAGTTGATTCTCTAGGATTTTTTAAGTAGACCATCATATCATCTGCAAAGAGTGATAGCTTAGTCTCCTCATTGCCCATTTTAATACCTTCAGTTTCTGTTTCTTTTCTAATTGCTACTGCTAATGTTTCTAGTATGATGTTAAATAATAGAGGTGATAATGGGCATCATTGTTTCACTCCTGATCTTATTGGAAAGGCTTCTAATTTATCCCCATTGCATATGATGCTTGTTGATGGTTTTAGATAAATACTGTTTATTATTTTTAGGAAAGTTCCTTCTCTTCCTATACTTTCGAGGGTTTTCAATAGGAATGGATGCTGTATTTTGTCAAAGGCCTTTTCAGCATCTATTGAGATAATCATGTGATTTTTGTTTGTTAGACTGCTGATATGGTCAATTATGTGGATGGTTTTCCTTATGTTGAACCATCCTTGCATTCCTGGTATAAATCCCACCTGATCATGATAGATTACCCTCTTCATCACTTGCTGGAGTCTTTTTGCTTGTATTCTATTTAAGATTTTTGCATCTATGATCATTAAGGGGATTGGTCTGTAGTATTCTTTCTCTGTTTTTGATCTACCTGGCTTTGGGATCAGTATCATATTTATATCATAAAAGGAATTTGGTAGAACGCCTTCTTTGCTTATTATGTCAAATAGTTTGTATAGTTGTTTTTGATAGAATTCACTTGTGAATCCATCTAGTCCTGGGGATTTTTTCTTAGGGAGTTCTTTGATGGCTTGTTCAATTTCTTTTTCTGATATGGGATTATTTAAGTATTCTATTTCTTCTACTGTTAATCTAGGCAATTTATATTTTTGTAAATATTCATCCATCTCTCCTAGATTGCTATATTTATTACTATATTTGTGCTAAATAGTTTTTAATGATTGCCTCGATTTCCTCTTCATTAAAGGTGAGGTCTCCCTTTTCATCTTTGATACTGATGATTTGGGCAACTGAGATTTAAAAAAAAACAGTTTTGACTTATTAAATGCCAGAATATATGACTACAAAGCTGTTACTTTATATTCAAATCTGGTTCAATTATAAGACTGTATAATCTTGCTATAAATCTCACAGCCTTGTCTTCAGGATAAATGTTGATTTAAAGATTACAGTGTGGAATCAAGCAAAAAATTGATCCATGTAGGCCAAATGTAATTTTAAAGTTCAGCTAAGGACAAATTTTTAAAAAGACATTTTTAATTACTGCAGAGCATATTAATTTTTTTTAACTCTTAGACTGCGTTTATTGACTATTTTATGAGAAAAGATTCTTGATGAAAGGTCCACATACAGACACAGACATATGCACAAAACTAATCCAGATGTTGCATTAAATTATTAAATTATTTGGCATCTTCCAAATGATTGGGACTGATTTTTAGCTATTCATAGAATCCTGTTTTTACCAGTTCATAAATGCAAATCACAATAGGTCACCATTGCCTTTTGATTACCAAAATGATCTCTACTTTAGCACATGCTCTACTGTCTTAATTAGTATTCATCTCTTCTACTTTGCTGCCATATCTTTTGTCACATGCAGTATATAAACAAGGAAGAGTTTAGTTTTATATTTGGTAAGACACTAATTAGGAATTCTAAATGTCCAAAGCTATCTGCCTGGGTGTTCCCCTCACGAAGAATCAAATAACTTTAGTTGGGAGGGATCTTAGTGCCCCTTGATCCTATACATGAACTAGAATCATCCTCTACATCAGTGATTCCCAAAGTGGGTGCTACCGCCCCCTGGTGGGTGCTGCAGTGATCCAGGGGGAGAGGTGATGGCCACAGGTGCATTTATCTTTCATATTAATTGCTATTAAAATAAAAATAATTAATTTACAAGGGGATAAGTAATATTTTTTCTGGAAAGGGAAAGTTTGGGAACCACTGCTCTACATCAACCCCCAAAAGAAACTCTACACTTTTAAAATTACCAATAAAGTAGAACTCTCTGCACCTTGAGGCACCACTATTCAGTAGAATTATGTATAGGAAAAATGCTTCATAACTTGAATCATTTATGAAAGAGATAATAACATCTTCCTCATGGATATTGCTAAGAGGATCACATGAAAATGAAATAATTTATTAATGTGATTTGTAAATAAAATGGCACAAAAATATGAGCCATTATTCTGTTAGGGGGAAGAGATGAAATGAGGTAATAGAAATTCTTGGGATTCCATCTTGGCTGATACATGACCATATTGCTACTGATCCCAAGCATAAATTCTAGATAATTACCAAATACATAAAATATTTGGGAATTGGTCTATCAAAGCATACACCACACTTGTATAATTTCTACTATGAAATTCTCCTCAAAGAAATAAAGAATAACTTAAATAGCTGAAGGAATATTCAACACTAATGACTGGGTTATGCCAATATATTTAACTATATTAAGGGAGAACAGAACTTCTAGACCTCAAATTACCAATTAGGCATTGGTTTAAAAAATAGAGACATAGATCAACAAAAGAGACTAGACACAGGGGAATCAGAACAACCAAGTATTCAATAAAATTGAAAATACAAATTACTTAGGAAATAACTACAATTTGATAAGAACATCTAAAAACTGGAAAGAAATCTGGCACAAATTGGTCTGAGAACAACATTTTGCACAATATTTAACAATAAATTCAAAATGACTATATAACTTGAATACTAAAATATTGGAGTACAAAAAATTAGGAGATGTAGATAATATACCTCTTACAGCAATGGGTTAGAAGAGAAGAAAATCACATACCTCTTTTAGTTATGGGTAGGATCCTTAACCAAACAAGAGATGGAAGCAATTACAAAACATAAAGTAGATCATTTTGATTACATGAAAATGAAAAGCTTCTATACAAGCAGAGATAGTACATCTACTAAAAGAAATGAAGAAGTCAAATAGGAGAGAATTTTACATCTAGTTTTTCAGATTAAAGTTTGGTATTCAAGACATATAGACAACTAAAAGAAATATTTAAGACCAAAAGCCATTCCTTGATATTGTAAAAATAGTACATTATCATGCTATAAGGAATTATGAAAGGGATAATTTCAGAGTAACTTGTGTGAACTCATGCAGAAGTGAGCATAATATGGAAAACAATTTATGCAATAACAACATTGAAAAGACAACTTTGAAAAATTTAATAATGCTAATCAACATAGTGACCAATCATAATTCCTGATACATTTCTGGATATGGCTAATGTGGGAGCTTATTTGGCTAAATATATTTATTACAAGAATTTTTCTTTTCCGTTAAGAGAATTAAGAGAGGGAGAAAAATCTGATAAACAAAAGAAGTTTTAGGTAAGTAAAAAAGAAAAATAAAATAAATCCAATGAATATATCCTGGCATTCCTTCTTGATTTCTCCTGTAGCATTTTACACTATTGTCCATAAACTCCCCCTGGGTTCTGTTTTCTCCCTTTATTTTTGTGACAATGTTCTCAAAAAACAATACAAACTAATCCTAATCTTTCTTCTCACCAAAGTGTGATATCACCAATTTGGACTTCCCTACCTAGCCATCCCATTGATTCTTCAAACACATTTCCAAAAGAGAATTCATCATTTCTCCCTAAGCCTATTTCACTTTCACTATCTACTTTGTATCTTCATCATCTAGCCCAGTGCCTCAAAAATAGGGTTTAATGAATGTTTGTTGAATAAAATTAAATAGCATTACAGTTTTCACAGAACACAATGTAAATGTCTTAATGCTATGCCACTTGCTGGCATGGAGGTGATCCTGGGATGTTGAGCACAATACATAAACCAATGTTAAAGAAAATAATAGCTGCCATTGATACGGAGCCTTTATGGCTTGAAAAGCAATTCAATGCATTCTCTCATTTGGCCCTCACAAGGGCATTGCTATTATGAGTGAATATGAGTGAATCTTTAAAATATTCTGCAAAGCACTATTAAAAGGGTAGTTTATTTAAAAATATGGGCGGTGATGACAAAAAAATGATGTTGCCATTATTAGTGAATATGAGTGAATCTTTAAAATATTCTACAAAGCACTATTTTTAATTTATTTTTATTTTTAAACATTTATTAATATTTATTTTTTAGAAAAGTTAACCTGGTTACATAATTCATGCTCTTACTTTCCCCTTGACTCCCCTAGATCCCCCCTCCCATGGCTGATGCATACTTCTACTGGTTTTAACATGTGTCATTGATCAAGACCTATTTCCAAATTGTTGACAGTTGCATTGGTGTGGTAGTTTCAGGTCTACATCCCCAGTCATGTCTGCCTCAACCCATGTGTTCAAGCAGTTGTTTTTCTTCTGTTTCCACTCTTGTAGTTCTTCCTTTGAATGTGGGTAGCGTTCTTTTCCATAAGTCCCTCAGAATTGTCCTGGGTCATTGCATTTCTGCTAGTACAGAAGTCCATTACACTCGATTTTACCACAGTATATTGGTCTCTGTGTACAATGTTCTTCTGGCTCTGCTCTTTTCACTCTGCATCAATTCCTGGAGGTCTTTCCAGTTCACATGGAATTCCTCCAGTTTATTATTCCTTTGAGCACAATAGTATTCCATCACCAGCATATACCACAATTTGTTCAGGCATTCCCCAATTGAAGGACATACCCTTATTTTCCAGATTTTTGCCATCACAAAAAGCACATCTATAAATATTTCCGTACAAGTCTGTTTATCTATGATCTCTTTGGGGTACAAACCCAACAATGGTATGGCTGGATCAAAGGGCAGGCAGTCTTTTATAGCCCTTTGAGCATAGTTCCAAATTGCTAGCCAGAATGGTTGGATCAGTTCACAACTCCACCAGCAATGCATTAATGTCCCAGTTTTGGCACATCCCCTCAAGCATTCATTACTCTCCCCTTCTTTCATTTTAGCCAATCTGCTAGGTGTGAGGTGATACCTCAGAGTTGTTTTGATTTGCATTTCTCTGATTATTAGAGATTTAGAACACTTTCTCATGTGCTTATTGATAGTATTGATTTCTTTATCTGAAAATGGCCTATTCATGTCTCTTGCCCATTTATGAACTGGGGAATGGCTTGATTTTTTATACAATTGTTTTAACTCCTTGTATATTTGAGTAAATAGACCCCTGTCATAGTTTTTTGTTATAAAGATATTTTCCCAATTTGTTGTTTCCCTTCTGATTTTGGCTACATTGTTTTTGTTTGTACAAAAGCTTTTTAGTTTGATATAATCAAAATTATTTATTTTACATTTTGTAATTTTCTCTAACTGTTGCTTGGTTTTAAAATCTTTCCTTTCCCAGAGAGCGGACAAGTAAACTATTCTATGTTCACTTAACTTATTTAGAATTTCCTTCTTTATATTCAAGTCATTGACCCATTCTGAATTTATCTTGGTGTAGGGTGTGAGATGTTGATCTAAACCAAATCACTCCCATATTGTTTTCCAAATTTCCCAGAAGTTTTTGTCAAATAGTGGATTTTTGTCTCAAAAGTTGGGCTCTTTGGGTTTATCATACAATGTCTTGCTGATGTCCCTTACCCCAAGTCTATTCCACTGATCCTCCCTTCTGTCTCTTAGCCAGTACCATATTGTTTTGATGACTACTGCTTTAACCCCTTCCTGCACATTTTTTTCATTATTTACCTTGATATTCTTGATCTTTTGTTATTCCAGATGAATTTTGTTATAGTTTTTCCTAATTCAGTAAAAAAATTTTTTGGTAGTTGGATAGGTATGGTGCTAAATAGGTATATTAATTTGTGTAGAATGGTAATTTTTATTATGGTAGCTCATCCGACCCATGAGCAATCAATATTTTTCCAATTGTTTAGGTCTAGTTTTAATTGTTTGGAAAGTGTTTTGTAGTTGTGTTCGTATAATTCCTGTGTTTGTTTTGGTAGATAGGTTCCTAAGTATTTTATATTGTCTAGGGTGATTTTAAATGGTGTTTCTCTTTCTACCTCTTGCTGCTGTGATATGTTGGAAATATATAGAAATGCTGATGATTTATGTGCATGTATCTTGTATCCTGCAACTTTGCTAAAGTTGTTGATTATTTCTATTAGCTTTTTAGTTGATTCTCTAGGATTTTTTAAGTAGACCATCATATCATCTGCAAAGAGTGATAGCTTAGTCTCCTCATTGCCCATTTTAATACCTTCAGTTTCTGTTTCTTTTCTAATTGCTACTGCTAATGTTTCTAGTATGATGTTAAATAATAGAGGTGATAATGGGCATCATTGTTTCACTCCTGATCTTATTGGAAAGGCTTCTAATTTATCCCCATTGCATATGATGCTTGTTGATGGTTTTAGATAAATACTGTTTATTATTTTTAGGAAAGTTCCTTCTCTTCCTATACTTTCGAGGGTTTTCAATAGGAATGGATGCTGTATTTTGTCAAAGGCCTTTTCAGCATCTATTGAGATAATCATGTGATTTTTGTTTGTTAGACTGCTGATATGGTCAATTATGTGGATGGTTTTCCTTATGTTGAACCATCCTTGCATTCCTGGTATAAATCCCACCTGATCATGATAGATTACCCTCTTCATCACTTGCTGGAGTCTTTTTGCTTGTATTCTATTTAAGATTTTTGCATCTATGATCATTAAGGGGATTGGTCTGTAGTATTCTTTCTCTGTTTTTGATCTACCTGGCTTTGGGATCAGTATCATATTTATATCATAAAAGGAATTTGGTAGAACGCCTTCTTTGCTTATTATGTCAAATAGTTTGTATAGTTGTTTTTGATAGAATTCACTTGTGAATCCATCTAGTCCTGGGGATTTTTTC
>NC_058136.1:24395295-24407693 GCF_016433145.1 Gracilinanus agilis | reverse complement strand
CTGCCCCTCTGCCCGAGGTTCCTTCAGCAGTCTTTGGGGCTGCTTCCACAGCCACGCTCCGGTCTGCCCCGGGTCCTCACTGGAGGTCCAAGCCTGGGCTGGAGATCGTTATCCAAGCCTAGGGAACTGCCTTTGCCTGTGCAGATGCTCTTAGGGCTCTGCCTTCACCCCTGCAGAAGGTAGTGAAAGTCTGTGGGCTGGAGATCTTTATTCGCACCTGAGGCAATGCCTTCAGCGCTTGGGAAAGGCCGTGTTTTAGGGGCCTTTGTCCCAGCCCGAGGGGGTGCCTTCACCCACGTGGGCGCTCAGGGAAAGTCCCCAGCCACTTGGGGTCCCTCGTCTTGCAGCACACAAGCTCTGGGGCTGCCAGTGATTATCTGGTTGCCCCAGTCCTGTTTACCCGCTTGTGCGTTGGCGTTGTGAGAGGTGTGCACTGTGGGGGGTGGGGGAGTGGCTTCTTCCTCTTGAGTTTTAGTGAGAGCTGTTTCACCCCTTTATAGCGTGGAAATGCCCCGATTCTGCGTACCTTCAATGCTGCGCCCTGTTGTGGGGTTCCTTCGTTCCTCTGGACTCGTTTTTATTTCCCCTTGAGGGGTCCTGTATGGTTCGGTCAGGAGAGATCGAGCAGCTGCTCCTTACACTGCCGCCATCTTACCCGCGGATGGTCATTTTTATTGTTAGCTCATCCTACAGATGAGCAATCAATGTTTTTCCAATTGTTTAGATCTATTTTTAATTGTTTGGAAAGTGTTTTGTAGTTGTTTTCGTATAATTCCTGTTTGTTTTGTTAGATAGATTCCTAAGTATTTTATATTGTCTAGGGTGATTTTAAATGGTGTTTCTCTTTCTACCTCTTGCTGCTGAGATGTGTTGGAAATATGTAGAAACGCTGATGATTTATGTGCATTTATTTTGTATCCTGCAACTTTGCTAAAGTTGTTGATTATTTTGGTATCCTCTCCTAGTTCTACCCCTTCTTCTTAGGCTACTCCTTTTAAACCAGTGATTTGTTTTAAACCAGTAATCCTTGTCCCTTCCCTTGATTTACTTCCCTTTCTATCCCCTCCCTTATTATTC
The DNA here is from genome assembly GCF_016433145.1 of Gracilinanus agilis. NCBI lineage: Eukaryota > Metazoa > Chordata > Mammalia > Didelphimorphia > Didelphidae > Gracilinanus > Gracilinanus agilis. The sequence continues at coordinate 24,406,616 of NC_058136.1, read as the reverse complement.
ACCTCTTTTTATTTTTAAGGCCTAATGAATTCCCTCCTCCTTCTTCTCCCTTCCCTTTTTTGACCTAACCACTCCCCTGCTCCCCTTTGTTTATCCCTTCTGACTTTCTCAGTAGGGTTACATAGAGTTTTATATCCCAATGGATAAAGCTACTCTTCTCTCTCAGGGTTAATTACACTGAGAGTAAGGTTTATATATTACCTCTTAGTGCTCTCTTCCTCTCCTTCTTATAATAGTATTCATCCCTTCCCCTTCCCATGCCCTCTTTGTGTGTAATAGAATATCCTATTTTTCTTATTCATTCAAGTTTCTCTTGGTGTCCTCTACTATTTACCCCCCTCTTTCCCACCCCCATATCATCTTAGACCATTTAGTATTCCAACCTCTCCCTATGAATAATTCTTCTAATTACTATTATAGTGAATACTATAATAGTGAATAGAGTTCACTACAGAGAATTATATATAACATTTCTCCACATATGAATACCAATAATTAGATCATATTGAAGCCCTTAAAGAGGCAAATTTAAAAAATGAGTTTTCTTTCTTTCCCCTCTGTTTTTTATTTACCTTTACATGTTTCTCTTCATTTTTGTGGTTGGATGTTGAATTTTCCATTTAGTCCTGGTCTTTTCTGTGCAAATACTTGGAAATCTTCTCTCTTGTTGAATGCCCAAACTTTCTCCTGGAAGTATATAGTTACTTTTGATGGGTAGGTGATCCTTGGTTGTAGACCCAGTTCTCTTGCCTTTCTGAATATCATATTCCAAGCCTTGCGGTCTTTTAGTGTGGAGGCTGCCAGATCCTGTGTGATCCTGATTGATGCTCCTTGATATTTGAATTGTCTCTTTCTGGCTTCTTGTAAAAATTTTTCTTTTACTGGGAAGCTCTTGAATTTGGCTATTATATTCCTGGGGGTTGTCTTTTCTGGGTCTAATGTAGAGGGTGATCTATGGAACCTTTCAAAGTCTATATTGCCCTCTTGTTATAGAACTTCAGGGCAATTTTGCTGAATACTTTCTTTTAGTATGGAGTCCAAATTTCTATTAATTTCTGCTTTTTCAGGAAGACCAATGATTCTTAGATTGCCTCTTCTAGACCTTTTTTCTTGGTCTGTCACTTTCTCATTGAGATATTCCATGTTTCCTTCTATTTTATCAGTCTTTTGACTTTGTTTTACTTGTTCTTGCTGTCTTGAGATATCATTAGCTTCTAATTGCTCAATTCTAGCCTTTAGAGACTGGATTTTGGCTATAATCTTTTGGTTTTCCTTTTCAATCTGGTCATTTCTGGTCTTCAATTTATTTGCCTCACTTTCCATTTGTGAAATTCTGCCTTTTAAACTGTTATTTTCTTGCCATGTTTTGGTTTTGAATTTGCTTACCATTTTGTTTGATTTGGGGGCATCTTTCTCCAATTGGGAGTTTCTGTCTTCTAACCTGTTAATTTCCTTTTGAACTATTTCCCACTTCTCTTGCCAAATCGCTTCCATCTTTCTCATTATCTTAGATTTGAACTCTTCAATAGCTTGTGGCCAGTTTTCATTATTTTGGGAAGGTTTGGATATGATTATTTGTTTTTTCTCCTCTGCTGTTTGCTCTTTTTTCTGGGTTTTGTCTGTGTATAAGTTGTTGAGTGTTACAGATTTCTTCTTGATGATCCTTCTCTTTTGAGGTTCTTGTTTCTGGCTTGCCATTGTTAGCCCTTAGCCCTCTCAGGTTTATCCTCATACTCAGGGTATGGCTGCACTCTTTAGGCTCCTGAGGTCTCAGGTCTAGTTGTTCTCAGGGTCAAGCCTCCTGGTGGTCCCCTTGCTTGGTCCTCTGCCCGAGGCTCCTTTAATAGTCTCAGGGTGCTGTTTCCATAGTGGTGTACCCCTCTACACTGGGTCCCTAGTCAAGGTCTGAGCCTGTGCTCAGGATCTGTGTCTGCACTTGAGTCTGCACCCGCATTTGTGCCTTCACTCAGGGTCTGTGTTCAAAGTTCACGTGTTCTTTAGCCTCTTTTGGTCTTAAGTCTTGCTGCTCTCAGGAGCAGGCCCTGGTGACCCCAGGTAGCTGCCAAGGACTTAATGTGTGCCCAAAACTTGCTCTAACTCTTGTGTTCTGGCTTTGGCACTGTAGGTGGTGTGGGATGGGGGAGGGGGTTGCTCAGCTCACATTTTAGTGAGAGCTGTTTCACCCCTTTATAGAGTGGAAATGCCCAGATTTCCACGTACCTCCAATGCTGAGCCCTTTTGTGGGGTCCCTTTGTTCCTCTGGATTTGCTTTTATGTCTTCTTGAGGAGTCCTATATTTTTTGGTTAGGGGAGGTTAAGCAGCTGCTTTTTACTTTGCTGCCATCTTAACCAGGAAGTCCTATCATACACTCCTCAATTTATTCTTATACTCTTAGTTCTGTGGCTGTGTATAACGTTATCCTGATTTTACTCATTTCATTGTTCATTATCTCATAGAATTCTTTTAGGATTTTTTTCCAATCAGTCTATTAATTTTTTTATAGCACAATAGTATTCCTTCACAATCATATATCATAATTTGTTCAGTTATTCCCCAATTGATGGGCATCCTCTCAGTTTCTAATTATTTGCTACCACAAAGATAGCTGCTATAAATATTTTGAAACATATATATTTTTTATTTTTCCCTGATTTTGGGGGGTATACAATGTTTTATAACTCTCTAGGTGCAATTCAAAATTATTCTCCAAAAGGTTAGGTCATTTCACAGCTCCAACAATAGCACATTAGTGTCCTTGTTTTTCTACATCACTTCCAATATTTGCCACGTTGTCCTTTTGTCATTTTAGTCATTATGAAGGATGTGAGTTAATATCTCAGAATTATTTTGTTTTTCATTTCCCTATTCAATAGTAATTTGGAGCATTTTTTTCATATACTATGTATATATGTTATTTATATATAGCTTTGATTTCTTCATCTGGAAGTTGTTCAAGCTTTGCACAGTGGCAGTATCATAGTCAATGAGGTTTAACCGAGGTATGATTATTGCTAATTGAAAATTGTCTATTCATATGTTTTGCCCATTTATCAATTGGAGGATGGCTCCTATTCATATAATTTTGACAAAATTCCCTACATATTTGAAACATCTATCTGAGAGGTTGTCTATAAAAAATTTTCCCCCAATTTTTTGCTTTCTTTCTAATCTTGGCAGTGTTTATTTGTACAAAACCTTTTCAGTTTAACATATTCAAAACTATCCATTTTGCATTTCACAATGCTCTCCATCTCTTGTTGACCTATAAATTCCTCTCCATAAATCTGATCAATAGTATGTTCTTTGTTCTTCTAATTCGTTTATATCTCCTTTTCTATCTAGATTTTGATCTTAATGAAATGGTGAGAGATATTGGTCTATACCTAATTTCTGCCAAACTAGTTTCCAACTATCCAAACAATCTTTATCAGACAGTGATTTGTTTTCCCCAAATCCTGCATGTATGATTTTGTCAAAAACCAGATTACTATAATCTTCTATTGATATTTGTTGTATGTCTATTTTGTTCCAGTGGTTTACCTTTCTATTTCTTAGTACCAGATAGTTTTGATAATTACTGCCTTATAATATAATTTAAAATCTGCTATTGCTAGACCTCTTGCCTTTATTTTTATTAATTTCTTTGATATTCTTGATCTTTTATTTTTCCAAATGAATTTTATTTTTTCTTACTCAATAAAACAGGTTTTTGGTAATTTAATTGGGATGGCACTGAATAAGTAGATTAATTTAGGTAGGATTGTCATTTTAATTATATTGGCTCTGTCCATCCATGACAATATTTTTCCTTTTATTTAGATCTGACTTGGTATAAAAAGTGTTTTATAATTATGTTCATGTAGTTCCTGGGTTTGTTCTCGCAGGTATAGTCCCAGGTATTTTTTCTATCTGTAGTTATTTAAAAAAATTATTTTTATTTTATTCCAATAAATTTTCCAAAGTTATATGATTCATGTTGTCTCCCTCCCCCCTCCTGGAGTTGACAAGCAATTATACTGGGCTATACATGTATTATCACTCAAACTATATTTCCATTTTATTCATTTTTGTAAAAGAGTATTCTTATAAAACCAAAACCCCAAATCATATGCCCAAATAAACAAGTGATAAATCATACATTTTCATTTGCATTTCTACTCTAACAGTTCTTTCTCAAGAGGTGGAGAGCATTCTTTTTTCATAAGTCCCTCAGAATTGTCCTGGATCATTGTATTGGTGTTAGTATCAAAGTCTATCACATTTGATCATCCCATAGTATTTCAGCTAGTGTGTTTAGTGTTCTCCTGGTTCTGCTTATTTCATTCTGTATCAGTTCACGTAGGTTTTTCTAGTTCTTTCTGAAATCATCCCGTCCATCATTCCTTATAGCACAATAGTATTCCATGACCATCATACACCACAATTTGTTCAGCCATTCCCCAACAGAGGGACATCCCTTTAGTTTCCAATTCTTTGCCACCTAGCTCTGGTTATTTTAAATGGAGTATCTCTTTCAGTCTCTTCTTGTAGGACTCTGTCAGTAATATATAAAAATGCTGATAATGTATGTGCATTTATTTTATATCCTGCTGCTTTGCTAATATTACCTATAGTTTCTGTACAGAGTGACCCACAACCAGGGCTTCTATATATCCAAGGCCAACAGATATTTACAGTTCACTCACAGAGTGTAGTAGTACAGCCAACAGCAGCAGTGACTGCAATAGTAGCAGCAGGGCAGCCTCAGCCCTTACAGCAATTGGAGTTAGTTATAACAAATAACCTCCTAGATTTGCCACCACCTTCACCAACCAAACCAAAAATCATTGTCTTGCCTCCCAACTGGAAAATGGCCTGGGATCCAGAAGGAAAGATTTACTATTACCTTGTCATCACAAGGCAAACTCAGTAGGATCCTCCTACTTGGGAAAGCCAAGGAGATGAGGTCAACCTTGAACATGAGACCGAAATGAACCTGGAAACACCATCTTATGATGAAAACCCTATGAAGTCTTCCAAAAAAACCAAAACTGCAGAAGCAGATACCTCAAGTGAATTGGCCAAGAAGAGAAAAGAAGTGTTCAGGAAAGAGATGTCCCAGTTTATTGTGTAGTGCCTGAAACCTTATCAGAAACCTGACTGCAAAGTGGGGAGGATAACCACAACCAAAGACTTCAAACACAGCCTGCAAACTGACTCAGGATGTCATGAACAAGGAGCTGAAATATTGTAAGAACCCTGAAAACTTGGAGTGCAATGAGAATGTGAAACACAAAACAAAATTGTACATCAAAAAAGTACTTGCAGAAGTTTGGGACTCTTTACAAACCCAAAGAAGACACAGACTTGGAATAATTTATTGGGTCATCAAAGGTGGGTTAGTGTGGGAAGACAGAAGGGAAAAAGTTAACTCAGTGAGAAAAATCCATGGTCTCTTTCAACTCATTTCCCCCAACTTTCTCAAGGCTATTGACGCTGATGACTCTTGACACTTGAACCCTCTGAGTCATAAAAAGTAAAAAAAAACATATTCCATTTGAAACAAAACAAAGCCATAGTCACATGCTATTGGGGTAGGTGGGCCAAGACTGGCAGGGACCTGGGAGAGAGACTATTCTTTTCAATCTCCTGTACCTGACTCATATTCTCTAACTTGGGTCTCCTACTTGGTGGTACTGTTAGTGCACTGACCCATGTGCACCCTCTCCTCCCCATGCCAGGGAATCTGTATTATATTTTAATGTATATGTGAATATATTGATAAATATTTTTTTCTGTTTTTTGGGGGGGCGTGTTTTTGTTTTTAGTCTATGCATGCTAAGATCACAGGAACACTTTATAAGGATAGTTTGGGTTCTCCTGCAAGGTTCAATCTGTTATCATATAAATGTTCCAGAGTAGGCTACCTCTAAGTTACTGGTCAGCCTCATGCTATGTTGATAAGATTGATTTTACTGCTTAAAATCATTTTACTTTATCCAATTTTTACTGAAATTTTTATGTAAAAAATTAAAATAAAATCAATTAAAGAAAAAAATAAAATAATATAACCTATAGTTTCAACTCCCTAGTTAAATTTCCGGGATTTTCTACATATACCATCATGTCATCAGCAAACAGAAATAGTTTCATTATTTCTTTGCCCAATCTGATTCCATCAATTTCTTCTTCTTCTCTTTTGGGTATTGGTAGCATTTCTAATGCTTGTTTCACTCATCTTATTGGGAAAGCTCCATTACAGATGATACTTGCTGATGGTTTTAAGGTAGACCTTTTGTATCATTTTAATAGGAATGAGTGTTTTATTTCATCAAAGGCTTTTTAGGCATCTATTGATATAATCATATGCTTTTATTACTTTTATTAATATTATCAATAGTTCTCCTTATATTAAACCATACCTGCACTCCTAGTATAAATGCTGTTTGGTCACAATATATTATGTGACACATTGTTGTAGTCTCCTAGCAAGTATTTTGTTTAGGATTTTTGCATCCATATTCATTAATGAAATTGGTCTATAATTTTATCTCTCTCTTTTTACTTTTCCTGGTTTAGGTATGAGTACTATATTTGTTTCATAAAAAGGAACTTGGTAAATTTCTTTACCTGTTATTTCAAATGATTTGTATAATATTGGAATTAGTCCTTAACTGTTGGGTTGAATTCACTTGTAAATCTAACTGGTCCTGATGCTTTTTTCATAGAAAATTCATTTATGGCTTGTTTGATTTCTTCTTCTAAAATAGGTTTATTTAGGTATTCTATTTCTTGATCTGCCAGTTTATATTTTGGTAAATATTCTTCTATTTCATTGTTAAATTTATTTTCATATAATTTTGCAAAGTAACTCCTAATAATTGCTCTAATTTCATCTTCTTTGGTGGCATATTCACCCTTTTCATATTTAATGCAAGTGATTTTTCTTCCCTGTTAGCAGATTAATCAATGGATTATCCTTTTTAATTGACCTTTTCATAAAAATAACACCTAGGTTTTATTTATTAATTCAATGGTTCCTAGTTTTCTTTTATAACATGTTTCTTCTCTTATTACTAGTACAGTATTAAATAGTAGTGACGATAATAGGCAGCCTTACTTTACTCCTGATGTTACTGGGAAGATGTCTAGCTTATGCTAATTGCATATAATACTTATTGATGGATTTAGACACATGCTATTTATCATTTTAAGAAAATATTCTCTAGTGTTATGAGGGATGGGTGTTGGATTTTGTCAAAACCTTTTTCTCTATTGAGATAATCAAATAATTTCTAATGGTTTTTATGTTATGGATATGGGATAGTTTTCCTAATGCTGAACCATCCCTGCTTTCTTGCTATAAAATCTACCTAGTCATGGTATATTATTCTTATAAAATAGTGCTATAATTTCCTGGTTTTAATTTTACTCAAAATTTTTACATTAATATTCATTACATATTAGTCTTTAATTTTCTTTCACAATTTTTGTCCTTCCTGGTTTAGGTATCAATACCATATTTGTGTCATAAAATTAATTTAGTAGATTTGCTTTTTGATGTGTTTTTTCATATAGTTTATAGAGTATTATAATTAATTATTCTTTAAAAGTTTGGTGGAATTAACTCGTGAATCCATCTGGCCCTTAGGCTTCTTTTATTATGGAATTCATTGACAACCTGTTCAATTTCTTTTTCTTAGTTAGGATTGTTTAAGTATTCTATTTCTTCTTCTGTTGGTGTGGGCAATTTATACATTTTTAAATATTCATTTATTTCACTTAAACTGTCAGATTTATTGGCATATCATTGGGCAAAATAACTCCTAATAATTGCTTTAATTTCCTCACCATTCACCCTTTTTATTTTTGATACTGGTAATTTGGTTTTTCTGTCTTTTTTCTCAAATTAAGCAATAGTTTATTTTATTTTATTTTTCACAAAACCACCTCCTTGTCTTATTTATTAATCCAATGCCTTTCTTATTTCCAATTTTATTAATTTTTCCTGTCTAATTTGATCTTTAATTGGTCTACCCAAAACCTCTCCAAATTAACAATTCTTCTCCCTCCATTTTTATTGTTGTAGTTTTTGAAGAATAGTTATTTATAAAAATAACAGCACCTATAGATGGAATCATTTTTATTAATCTTATTGACTTCCTTTCAAATTAATTATAATAATCCAAAATTTTATCAGGCCTTATGCTAGATCAGTGGTGGTGAACCTATGGCACACAGAGCACTTTCTGTGGCCACATGTGCTACTCTACCCTCAGAGTGTTACTAAAAGGCAGAGGGATTCGGGCAGAGCTGCTCCCTTCCCCCTCTCCACCATGCCTGACAACATTTTTTTGCATCTCTTGCCCCTCAACCCAGAAGCCCAATGGGAGCTCTTTCTCTCTTCCCTGTGTGAGATAAGGGTGGGGGCAAGTCTGGCATTGAGAGGGGGTGGGGCATAGCACATGGTCTCCAAAAGGTTTGCCATCACTGCCCTAGATGTTTTGATTCTATTTTTGCAAATCTTTTATTTTTGGTATTGTTTCAGCTTCATATCTAATCTTTTCCAACTATTCACCTTTTTATCAAATAGTTTTGACGATTAGTATTTCATAATATACTTTGAGGCCTGGTAGTATCCAGATATAAAAAGTAACCCCTTGATGGTTTGACAAATTACAATATCTATTAACCAATTTAGGTAGCATAAGCATTGGCCGCACCTAGCAACAAATAACTATTCGATAGCTTGAGTCTTCTCTTAATTTCTTTAGTGATGAATTGTATTTGTCTCAATTGTTTTGTAAATTTATTCTCAAATTATTTATACTCTTTGTAGTTATTTTCTTTCTTTTTAAAAAATTATTTATTTATTTAGAATATTTTTCCCATGGTTACATGATTCATGATTCCCCCTCTTTTTATCCTCCCTCCCAGAGTCGACAAGCAATTCCACTGGTTATATATGTATCATTGTTCAAAACTTATTTCTATATTATTCATATTTGCAATAGAGTAATCATTTAAAGTCAACATCCCCAATCATATACCCCTCAAACAATGTGATTAATCATATGGTTTTTTGCTGTATTTCTGCTTCCCCAGTTCTTTCTCTGAATGTGGATAGCTTTCTTTCTCATAAGTTCCCCTGGGTTGTCCTGGAACGTATGAAGATGGGATTAACTCTCCCCTGTCCATTTTTTAGATTTAATCACCAGTAGTATATACACCCCACTTACTTAAGTATGGGGAGGTCTGTGACCCACTTGTGTGATAGCTGGTGACAAATCAGAATCAAGTGACTGCCCCCTGGGCAGTCCTAAGCAAACCTAAGCAAACAGCTGTAATTGGTCCACATAAAGTGGAAGGAAGAAACAGTAAGTGATGATAAGGGAGAGTCTTTAAAAGTGGCAAGAACTTTCTGTGACCAATTCTTTTGCCTTCAAACTTGACCTTGAAGGAGCTCTGGCTTGGAGACCTCAGACTGCTCTTGGATTTTCCCTTAGAACTACCACGTGGGTGAGTGAAAGAGGCCAAGTCCTTTTCCTGGCTTTTCTGGAGGTACTAGCCTCCGGAGAGGACCCTCATCTGGGAGGAGGCCTTGTGACTAAAACCCTTGTTTAATTTACCTCTGGGGCCCCTTTTCTTGGGCCTCTGAAATCCTGCCTGGTTTGGACTGGGTGGGAGTAATTATCTACTCTCTCTCTTATTTTCTTACTTTCACTCTTTTTCCTTTTGTAAGTAAATTACCATAAAAAAGTCATCCTGACTTGAGTAATATATTTAGTCCAACCTTTAATTTTTTAAACCTTATAATCACTGAATTACTACTAGTAGAAAAATCTATTACATTTAATTGAGCCACAACGTATCAGTTTCTCTATTCAATGTTTGCCTGGTTCTGCTCCTTTCACTCTGTATCAATTCCTGGAACTCTTTCCAGTTCACATAAAAATCCTCCAGTTCATCATTTCTTTCAGCAAAATAGTATTCCATCACCATCAGATACCACAGATTATTCAGGCATTCCCCAATCAATGGACACTGCCTCATTTTCTAATTTTTCGTCACCACAAAGAACAAGGCTATAAGTATTTCTCTACAAGTATATTTCCTCATTATCTCTTTGAGGTACAAACCCAGCAGTGATATGGCCGGATCAAAGGGCAGGCAATCTTTTAAAGCCCTTTGAACATAATTCCAAATTGCCCTCCAGAATGTTTGGATTAATTTACAACTCCCCCAGCAGTTGGATTAGTGTCCCAATTTTGCCACATCCCCTCCAACTTTATCACTTTCCTTTGCTGCCATATTGGCCAGTCTGCTATGTGTGAGGTGGTACCTCAGAGTTTTCTTAATTTGTATTTCTCTAATCAGGAGGAATTAAAAACACTTTTTCATGTGCTTATTGATAGTTTTGATTTCATCATGTGGAAACTGCTTATTCAGATCCCTTGACCATTTGACCATTTGTTGATTGGGGAATGACTTGAATTTTGTAAATTTGACTTAGTTCCTTATATATTTGGGAAATTAAAACTTTGTCAGAGAGTTTTGTTATATTTTTCCCAATTGCCTGCTTTCCTTCTAATTTTTGTTATATTGCTTTCGTTCTTTATATATTTGAGAAATGAGACCTATATCAGAGAAATTTGTTATAAAATTTTTCCCAATTTGCTGTTTCCCTTCTGATCTTGGTTGCATTGGTTTTATTTGGATAAAACCTTTTTAATTTAATGTAATCAAAATTATTTACTTTACATCTTATAACATTCTCTCTTATTTGGTAAAAAATTCTTCCCTTATCCAGAGATCTGACAGGCAAACTATTCTATGTTCACCTAATTCATTTTAATATCACTCTTTATCTTTAAATCATATACCCATTTTGACCTTATTTTGGTATAGGGTATGAGACAGACACATATCTTTTATATAGGTAAACAAATTTAGTTGGAGCTTACTTCTATACTCTGAACTAACATGAGCTGAATTATAAACTTTAGCTAGGTGTGAAGGTAGCTCCTACAGCCTCTGAATCTAGTAGGTTTAATACCTTATATTATCAGCAAAGCTAAAAAATCTTATAACCACATTTTATAACAAGTCTCAAATATCAGTTAAAGTAGCAAATACATGTTTATAATCTCTATGAAATATAGTTAACAAAAAGAACAGCTTATAAACAACTTTTTAACAACTGAAATTATAACTTAACAGTAGGTAAATTACAAGAGAAGTCATTTTTCTAACTATGCTGGTGTTATAAAAAATTAACATGTAAATAATTTTGTATTAACAGTAGTAAGAAATATATATATATACATATATATGTATATAT
>NC_058136.1:24329319-24386329 GCF_016433145.1 Gracilinanus agilis | reverse complement strand
TCTGCTTCTCTAGGTTAGGAGGCTGGAGCTCTCATCCATCACCTCTCTGGGCTACTGATAGTTTGAGCAGCCATCCCTTTGGCCTGTCTGCTAGGATGAATAATTGGTGGCTCTGCATTTGGGAACAGGCCCAAGGAGGTAGCTCTTGTCATTTTCACAGGGAAATGAGTATTTTAGTCCTCGAGAAATCTGTGAGATTTATTTCCAAGTGTCCCAGATGACCTTGATGTCTCCTTTTGTTTGGAATGTGCCTTGTCAATAATGCAAAAAAGAGAAGAGAAAAAATATTGGCCAGGGTTGCCTTTTGGAGACCTTGAGCTCTCTCCAGAATATTTTTGTATAGTACCAACCCTATGTTACTAATTTAGCTGGATTCCCTCTGACCCATGGAAAAGATTTGAGTGGGGATTAGGAGAAGATCTGGTTTCAAGATGGAGGTTTGCCTACCCTCCAAGTTTGAGAAAAGAATGCTCCTACCTGTAAAGGTGAGGATATTCTTGCTATCCTTTTATCATTTGGCTGAAGGCTGTATTTTCATTTGTTTAAACAAAACCCATGAAAAACCTACCTTTCCAGACAAAGCATAGGTTTTTCAGTTAATGATGAAGAATCATGGCCAACTTCAGGATTAGTCTTTTCTCAATTTCCCCAAAGAAATGACAAATAAATGGATATACTAATAGCACTCCATTTTCTAATTTGATCCCTTTTATTCTTCCAAGTACTGTATGAGATAGCCGATATTAGGATTTCCATTTTACAAGATGGGGCTCTGTGACTTGCAAAGGGTCACATAGTTGGCAAGTGTCAGAGGTGGGATTCCAACCCAGACCTCCCAGACTCTTTTAGGTCTTATCCATGCTGCAACACACAGATTCTTCCAGCAACAGACATAAAGACAGAAATGCACACAAGGGAATAATAATAATAAATTTAAAAATAAATTCATAGTGCCAAACAAAAGTTGAGAGACAGAGGGGTGTTGTTGGGGGAAAGAGAGTGTTCATTTTCTACCTGTTGGAGAGCATGTGAGTTATTAGTCTGCCCTGACAAGAAGCAAGCTTTTCTGTCCCTGACAGAGTTGATAAATGTGGCCAACCCTAGCCTTACATTTTGAAATCAATAAAGAACATTTTTCAGAACAACCTAAACCCACCCAGCATAACAAACACGGTCAGCTAACAACCAATGAAGAAACTAATTGTTTAAATGGATTCCAGGGAAGAAGCAAAATTTACAGGCAGGAAAGGTGGAGAGAAGAAATGAGAACAAAAGAGGAGGTGAAAAAGCCCTTAGTTTCAGGAGGAAGAGTCAGCTGTATTTGGTGCAATGAAACTTTTTTTTCCTTCTGGTAAAAATGTAGTCTTTGGCAGTGGAAGCCAATTCTTGGTAGGATGGGATTCAAGGTCCTGCAAGGGAAATGGAAGCCCTGCAACCCCTTCCCTCTGCCCTTTGCCCACCGTGGATCTTTAGGGGAAACAGATCTGACTTAACCAGGGAGCAGACAGTTAGTTCCTCATCTGTAGTTGGGTTTTGAGGCCAGAGGTGACAATTACAGGATGGCTGTTCTGACCTGGACCACTACAATATCTATTGGCTATCCCAAAGTTCTGTATTTTGAGGGTCTACAATCTCACCATTCCTTTTAGCTTACCCAGGATACAAGTTCACAGTAGCAAGGTCTATCGAGCTTTTCAAGTTTTCAGAGGTCAAGGCAAAGTCTGGAAAGTTTGGGTCAAAAGAGCAAATTGAAAGGTGATCTAGCCAGCCTAGGTGAATCATGTAGTTAGTTTTAGAAAGAAAGATGAACAGATAACATACAAGTGCTGGCCTTGGAAGCAAGAAGCTAAAGGTTCAGTTCCTATGACTAAGACAGACTGGATGCTGTTTTTCATCTCTACATTGATGAAATGACACAAACAGACCAAATGAGTCAGCCCTTCAAAAGTGGCCATGTAATGAGCTGCTTGGGTAGTGAGGTTATAGTCACGGAATTGGATCATATAATAATCAGTAGTGGCAAAGCACTTTACAGATAGCATATGTGATCCTCAGAAGAATCGTGAAAGATACCTAGCTATTATTATACCCATTTTACAGAGATAGAAACTGACGTATACATAGCTAGCAAGTGTCTGAGTGTGGATTCGAACTCAGGTGTTCGTGATTCCAGGACCTGTGCTATTAACTGTGCTAACTAAATCATTTCTTTAGCCTTGATGATGCCACAGAGAGAAAATGTACTGGGAATTAGGAAAATTCCCCCAAGTCTGCCTGTCACTGTGTATACTTGTACACATCGCTTCACTTGCCTTGCCATCAGTTTCCTTATTGTTGATATGTCAAAGGGTAAGCCACAACCATTATCACTTTTGTCTCTCCTATTCTCTGTTCAGGGCCACTGCCTTCGCTTCTTGTAAAATGAAGAGCTTGGACGAGATGTCATAGGTAGTCGTTTTTAATTCTGTGGATTGACACTTCTGTCTTTGGGCTGGCAAACTGCCATAGCTTGCTCCCTGAAATGATGTGTTTTAGTCAGTGATTACAAAAGTGTAAAAATAAAATCTGTCTTCCCTGATACTTCTACCCCAATCGTTGATTAATTCAGTTTGCATAATACCTCTTTGACAGGGTATCTTGTAGCTCTCCAGTGAGAAGGCCGGGCAGTGTAGTGGATACTAACATGGCATCAGGAAGATCTTGGTTTGAACACTGCCTCACGTAATTAGTTGTTTGTGTGTTATTGAGTGATGTTATTTGGATTTCAGATAGATTGAATGGCCTGTGAGGCAGAGGCATTACACAGTATTGCCTCACAAGGCAGATTAATAGGTAATTAGAAAATATTTCAGCAAGCAAATGACAATAAAACATACCTACTGTTAATATGTGGTTTTAAAAAACTTACAGTTTCTGTTTTAGTATTAATTCTAAGGCAGTAGAATTTCAGGGGCTAGGCGGTTGGGTTAATTTACTTGACTAGGAAACTAGTCCTTCCTAGTACAGCTAGGAAGTATAGGAGTCCACATTTGAACCCAGGTTCTCCTGACTCCAGTCCTGGTGCTGTACTCATTATGCTAAGTAACTGTTCTTAATAAATGGTATTCCATTTTTTTCTTTTTTCTTTTGAATATTTTCCCATAGTTATATGTTTCATGTTCTTTTCCTCTCCCCCAAACCCTCCCAACATCCGTAGCCAATGTACATTCCACTGGGTTTTACATGTATCATTGATTAAGACCTAATTCCATATTATTAATAGTTGGACTAGAGTTTCCATTTAGCATCTATATCCCCAGTAATATCGCCATCAGCCCATGTGTTCAAGCAGTTGTTTTTCTTGTGTGATTCTCCTCCCACAGTTCTTCTTCTGAATGTGGCTAGTTTTCTTTCTCATAAGTCCCTCAGCCTTGCTCTGGATCCTTGCATTGCTGTTAGTAGAGAAGTCCATTACATTCGATTGTGCCACAGTGTATAAGTCTCTGTGTACAATGTTCTCCTGGATCTGATGCTTTCACTTTTAATCAGTTCTTGGAGGTTTTTCCAGTTCACATGGAATTCCTCCAGTTCATTATTCATTTCAGCACAATAGTATTCCATCACCAACATATACCACAATTTGTTCAGCCATACCCCAATCGAGGGGCATTCCCCCATTTTCCAATTTTTTGCCACCACAAAGAGCTCAGCTATAAATATTTTTGTACAAGTCTTTTTCCTTATTATCTCTTTGGGGTACAAACACAGCAATGGTATGGCTGGATTGAAGGGCAGGCAGGCTTTTAGAGTTCTTTGGGCATAGTTCTAAATTGCCATCCAGAATGGTTGGATCAATTCACAACTCCACCAGCAATGCATTAATGTCCCAATTTTGTCACATCCCCTCTAACATTCCCCACTTTCCTTTGCTGTCATGTTAGCTAATCTGCTAGATGTGAGGTGATACCCCAGAGTTGTTTTGATTTGCATTTTTATAATTACTAGAGATTTATAATACTTTTTCTTGTGTTTGTGGATAGTTTTTATTTCTTTATCTGAAAATTGCCTATTCATGTCCTTGCCCATTTATCAATTGAGGAATGGCCTGATTTTTTGTACAATTGATTTAGCTCCTTATATATTTGAGTAATTAGACCTTTGTCTGAGTTTTTTGTTATAAAGATTATTTCCCAATTTGTTACTTCCCTTCTAATTTTGGTATCATTGGTTTTGTTTGTATAAAAACATTTTAGTTTAATCAAAATTATTTATTTTACATTTTGTAATTTTTTCTAACTTTTGCTTGGTTTTAAAATCTTTCCTTTCCCAGAGATCTGACAAGTATACTATTCTGCGTTCACTTGAGTATAAAGAAGGAAACTGTAAGTAAATAAGTGAAGTCTTTCACTCATTCTGAATTTATCTTGGTATAGGGTGTGAGATGTTGATCTAGATGCAGTCTCTCCCATATTGTTTTCAATTTTCCCAGCAGTTTTTGTCAAATAGTGGGTTTTTGTCTCAGAAGCTGGGTTCTTTGGGTTTATCATAGACTGGCTTGCTGAGGTCTCTTACCCCCAATCTATTCCACTGATCCTCCCTTCTGTCTCTTAGTCAATACCATATTGTTTTGATAACTACTGCTTTATAGTACAGTTTAAGATCTGGTATTGCTAGGCCCTGTTCCATCATACTTTTTTTTTTTCATTTTTTCCCTTCATATTCTTGGTCTTTTGTTCTTCCAAATGAACTTTGTTATGCTTTTTTTCTAATTCAGTAAAAAAAGTTTTTTGGTAGTTTGATAGATATAGCACTAAATAAGTAAATTAATTTGGGTAGGATGGTCATTTTTATTATGTTAGCTCATCCTACCCATGAACAATTAATGATTTTCCAATTGTTTAGATCTAGTTTTAATTGTGTGGAAAGGGTTTCATAGTTGTGTTCATATAATTCCTGTGTTTGTCTTGGCAGATAGATTCCCAAATATGTTATATTGTCTAGTGCAGTGATGGACAAACTTTTTAAAGAGGGGACCAAAGGAAAGGAAATGCTCATTTGTCAGTCTGTTCCTAAGGCAATTCTTTTGAAGTTTCATTGTATTGTATCCTACTCATTGTATTCGTCAGATTAGGAATAAGGTCGCCCATGCCAGATGGAACATTTCAAGGGGCTGCATCTGGCCCAGGGGCCATAGTTTGCCCATCACTGTCTAGGGTGATTTTTAATGAAATTTCTCTAACTCTTGCTGCTTAGATGTGTTGGAAATAAATAAAAATGCTGATGATTTATGTGCGTTTTGTGCTTTGTTTTGTATCTTGCCACTCTGCTAAAGTTGTTAATTATTTCCACTAACTTTTTAGTTGATTTTCTAGGATTTTTAAAGTAGAACATCATATCATCTGCAAAGAGTGATAGCTTGGTCTCCTCACTGCCTATTTTAATACCTTCAATTTCTTTTTCTTCTCAAATTGCTACTGCTAGTGCTTCTAGTACAATGTTAAATAATAGAGGTGACAATGGGCATCCTTGTTTCACTCCTGATCTTATTGGGAATGCTTCTAATTTGTCCCCATTGCAGATGATGTTTGTTGATGGTTTCAGATATATACCATTCATTATTTTTAGGAAAGGTCCTTCTATTCCTATACTTTCTAGTATTTTCAATAGGAATGGGTGTTGTATTTTGTCAAAGGCTTTTTCAGTATCTGTTGAGATAATCATGTGATTTTTGTTGGTTTGCTTGTTGATATGGTCAGTTATGTGGATGGTTTCCCTAATGTTGAACCATCCTTGCATTCCTGGTATAAATCCCACCTAATCATAATGAATAACCCTCATGATCACTTGCTGGAGTCTCTTTGCTAGTATCTGTTTAAGATTTTTGCATCTATGTTCATTAGGGAGATTTGTCTGTAGTTTTCTTTCTCTGTTTTTGACCTACCTAGCTTTGGGATCAGTACCATATTTGTGTCATAGAAGGAGTTTGATAGAACTCCTTTGCTTGTTGTGTCAAATAGTTTGTATAGTATTGGAATTACTTGTTCTTTGAAGGTTTGATAGAATTAACTTGTGAATCCATCTGGCCCTGGGGATTTTTTCTAAGGGAGTTCTTTGATGGCTTGTTCAATTTCTTTTTCTGATATGGAATTATTTAAGTATTCTAGTTCTTCTTCTGTTAATCTAGGCAATTTATATTTTTGTAAATATTCATCCATATCACCTAGATTAATATATTTATTGCCATATAATTGGGCCAAATAGTTTTTAATGATTACATTGATTTCCTCTTCATTAGGGGTGAGGTCTCCCTTTTTATCTTTGATACTGATAATTTGGTTTTCTTCTTTCCTTTTTTAAATTAGATTGACCAGTACTTTGTCAACTCTTCTTGATCTCCTTTCTCCTCTTGTGCCACCTCACTATCTATTTATCTCTGTTTCTATCTTCTTTTTTATCTCTCTCCTCTATCTCTACTTTCTCCTCTTTATCTCTGTCTCTCCCTTCTATCTCCTTTCTCCATTCTTTTTCTCTCTTCTTTCTTTTCTGTCTCTCTGATCTTTGTCTCCTTTATTCTTTCATTTTCCTCTTCTTTTTTTGTATCTCTGCATTCCTCTCTGTCTCTCCTTTTGTTTTATTTTTCCTCTTTGTCCTCTCTCTTTTCCTTCTATTTTCTTTCTCCTCTCTTCTATCTCCAGTTTGTCCTTTCTCCTCTCCTCGTCTCTTCTCTTTTCTTTTTCTCCTTTCTTTTCTTTATATATATTGTGTCTGTCTCTCCTTTTTCCTCTTATTTCCATGTTTTTTCCTCTTCTCTCTCTTTCTTTTCCTCTCATTTCTGCTCTTTCATCTTTCACTCAGTCTATCCTCATTGGAAGAACCTCAGATCTGGAAAACAGATTGCTGAGAGACAATTTAAGAATTATTTGTCTAACAAAACATCATGACAAAAGAAAAGCCTGGACATCATCCTACAGGAAATTATCCAAGAAAACTGCCCCAACATTCTCAAACAATAGGGAAAAAGTGGAGATTTAAAGAATCCACAGATCACCTACTACATTTAATCCACAACTGACAACTCCCAGGAATATTATAGCCAAATTCAAAAACTACCAGACCAAGGAAAAAAATATCACAAGCTTCTAAGAAGAAGTCATTCAGATACCAGGGAACCACAGTTAGGATAACACAAGATCTGGGTGCATCTACATTAAAGGACCAGAAGGCATGGAATATAATATTCTGGAAAGCAAGGGAACTGGGTCTACAACCAAGAATCGACTATCAAGCAAAACTGACTAAATTCTTGCAGTGTAAACTATGGTCATTTAATAAAATTGAAGACTTTTAAGCATTCATAAAGAAAATACCAGATATAAACAGAAAATTTGAAGTTGAAACAAAGAACTCAAGAGAATCACCACAAAGTAATTAAAGGAAAGGAAAAGAAAAAAAAAATTAAGGAAGCCAATAAGTTCAAATGATTTGTTCTCTATGAGATAAGATGATATTAGTAACTCTTAAAAATTGTTATTATCATCAGGGTAGCTAGAAGATGTATACTTAGAGGGAACAGTGACAAACTGTATCAGATGAATTGTCAAGATATATACATGTATGTATAAATATATATATGTAAAACTAGAGGTTAAAAAAGAGGATAATAATAAAAGAAATGGGAAAAGAGGCAAAATGGAGTAAATGTATATTCCATAAAGAATCACATGGGGGAGCAGGGGAGAAGACCAATATACTGGAAGGGTAAAGAGGTTGAAGACAGGCAATACTTAATTCCTAAGTGCATTGGAATTACCTTGAAGAGGGAAGAACAATCAGATCCATTGGGGCAGAGAATTGATTTGTTCCCTATAGAGAAGTAGAAGGGTAATTATCACTCTGCAGATGGTATGCAGATCATATACTTAGAGAATTCTAGAGAATTAATCGAAAATCCCCTATGGGGGGAGCCACCAGAGGGGCCCTGACAGGGGTAGGAGGCTGAGAGGTGGTGAGAGGAGTAACAAATGGAAAAGACTTCTGTTTCACAGGTACACTCTACACGTATGGCTCAGGAGGAGTTATCACAGATTCTCTCCATCCAGGGAGAACTTGGCATGTCTGAGGGATGGGTGTGTCCGTTCCCTCCCTATCCTTTCCCACCTTAACTTCAAAAGGGCATAGGAGTCAGGATGGAGAAACAGAAAGTGCTCATATCTCAGCTTTGTTGCCTATTCCTAATGTGATGCCCGAGCCCCTCACCCCACAGCCTGCCCTCTGATGGGGGTCTTTGGCTCCCTGGACCAGTCCTTAGACACAGCCCTGGGCAGGGAGACATTCCAACTCAAAGGACCCCGAGAAGGGAAAGGCCTAACAGAAATAAAGTCTAAGCCCAGAGTTCCTGAAACACCAGATCTGGGCACCTTTAGTCTTTAGAATGTCAGCTCCTTGAGGGCAGGTACAGATTCATTGCTGAGTGCACAGTGCCTCTTACACCATAATAGGTACTTAATGGATGCCTGCTTGCTCTATTCAAGTGCATCAGGCTCTGAGCTCTCCAGGGGAAGAAGGGAAGGAGGGATGTCTTCTTCTCTCTCCTGAATGCTTTCCTGCCCCAAAGCTGGGAAAGAACCCTGACTCCTAGATTTTTAAAGAGTCTGTCTCCCCGATGACTTTTCTCTCTTTCTTTTTTAGTTTTTTTTCTAGATGTTTATTGATAAGGTTAATGTCTTGAACATTTGAGAGGTTACAAGAATTTTCCTTTGTGTAAATACTGTGATTCCCATATAGAGGAGACTCAGAGTGGGGGACAAGTTTTTACAAGGTCACATAACTTAGTCAGGGATGCAAAGGAGAATCCAGATCTTTGGACCAGAATCAATGCTCTTTTCACAATGCTAAAGCACCCAGAAATCCTGTGAAAAACCCTAGGAGCTGGGAGCAGGGGTGTAGGGGTGGCTAGCCCAGTGGGGAGGGGGCAGTAAGAGACCAAAAGTTATTCTCTGAGGGACCCATATCATGGTGTGACCTCAGGACCATTTTCCTGAGAAGTAACAACTTTAGCAAAGTGGCAGGGTATAAAATGAATCCAAACAGATAAGAGAAAGAAAAAGACATCTCATTCAAAATTACTGTAGACAGTATAAAATACCTGGGAATGTACCTGCCAAGACAAACTCAGGAACTATATCAATAAAACTACAAAATCCTTCTCACACAAATAAAATCAGATCTAAACAACTAGAAAAACAATAGTTGCTCAAAAAATAAATAAAAATGACAATTCTACCTGAATTTATCTATTCAGTGCCATACCAAACTACCCAAAATTATTTCATGGAGCTATACAAAATGATAAAATTTATCTGAAAGAACAAAATGCCTCTATGCTCTTCCTCTTTAACACTATACTCCACCTATCCTCTCTCTCCTTCCCATCTCCCTTATCACTCCATCCTCTCCTCTCTGTTTTTATACACTATCTCCCTTCTCCATATCTCTGTCTCCTTTTCTCTACCTTTCCCTTTTCCTCATTTTATCTCTTTCTTCTATCTTTCCTTGACTGTGTCCTTGCTTCTATCTCCTCTCTATATCTATCTCTCCTCTCCATTATCTACCTTCCCTATCTCTTCTCTCCTCCTGTCTCCTCTCCCCATCTCCCCTCAATCTCTACATTCTATCTAACTTTTTTCTTGTTATCTCTATTTCCCTACTCCCCTACACCTTTCTCTTTTATCTATCCTCTCCCCTATCTCTAGTATACTCTATCTCCCCTCTTCTCTTTGTGCCATCTCCTCCCTCACTCTTATCTACATTTCCTCTCCTCTGTGTCACTACCTATCTATCTTCTATCTCTATATTCTATATTTCCTCTCCCCTATCTCTTCTCTATATCTATCTCCCCATTTCTTTTCTCCACTATCTCCTCTCTTCTCTCACTATCTAGCTTCCCTTTCCAGTATTCTCTCCTCTGTCTCTCCTCTCTGTATCTGTTTTCCATCTATCTATTCTTTCCCAATCTATTCTCTATCTCTCCATATCCTCTCCTGTCTTCTTTATCTCTGTCTTCTCTCTCTTCCTTATTCTTCCTCTGTCTGCCTTTCTTATTGTATACGAGAGTATGGAAGAGTTTGCATATTAGAGTAGCCTCTAATAATTTATTCTCTATTGTTTTCCAGTACCAGATAACTTTCATAATCCTGCTTTTGTGGAATGAGATTTGATAACAAGCTCCATCTCTGTCCTACTTTCCTATCCTTGGAAACCTGCCTCTCTTTCTCACACCAACCTCAGAATACTATCAGAGGGAATACTTAAACATCTCTTACCCCATCTATTTTCTATCATCCAGATGGTCTCCTTAACTCCTTTTAATCCCCATCATTTCTCATTTGATGGAGATCGTAGCCTACTTTTATCCTAGAGGAAGCCATGGCTCATTGGGTAAGGCTAAATGGCCTCTAAGGCTGCCACCAAAACTAGATTAATAGATAATATTTATTTTAAAAATAGATAATTGGAAATATTTAAGAAAACAAAAGACAATAAAACATAGATACTGTTAATAACTCTTAGCTTCTGTCTTAATATCTCTTTTAAGGCAGAAGAGCTGCAAAGGCTAGGCAATTGGGGTTAAGTGACTCACCCAGGGTCACACAGCTAGGAAATGCATGAGGCCACATTTAAACCCAGGCTCTCCCAACTCCAGGCCAGGTACTGTACCCGCTATGCTACCTAGAAGTCCTTAATAGTTGGTTTTCTAAGTCAATGTATAGCCAGCAGGGATCCTTATTTACATCCAGTGTGGCAGCTGCTGTTTCTACCTGAGTTTGAGCATAATGTTTTGCAGAATCCTCTCTCCTCGAGGTGGCACTCTGAGACTCCAATGAGCCAGGACCACAAAAGCATTTATGAAGCTCCAATAATGCATGCCTATGGCACAAACCAGTGGCTGTGAAACCAGGCCCTAATTGTGAAGTGCTTATCCTGACCCAGGGCTAATCTGGCAAGGTTTCCTCATTGTCCTAACTTGCTTGTGTACACAAGAAAATGATTTAATCACAATCCTATTTGTCTCTCCTCTAGAAAGTTTACCAGAATCTCTACTTGCAAAGGCCATATTCTATCTAGTCTTGCCTAGATACACTCATGCCATGGCCTCCAGCCAAGATTCAGGACCTCACTCTACATAGCTAGCTACACCTACCCAAATGCAGATTTATTTCAAATTGGCCTTTGATTGAGCAACTAAGTTCAAATAGAGCCTTGGGGCGGTGAACTCTCCCCCATTGGGCATCCCTACATTCAAGAACATTGAATGAACCTACTCCAAAAGCAAATGCAGTTTTGAAAAAAGAGGCCCAGAGCCTCCTGTGTCAATTGAGGAAACCTTCTCCTTAGAAAGGTGGACTAGGCTCCTTCTGGGGGAATGTCTCTCTCAGAACGACCACTGGCTCAGATCTGCCCCCATTCAGCTGTCCCTCTGGAACATCTGAACTTGGTTCCTTTCTAGCTCTTCGCCAAGGGCTCCCTCTCAAACAAGCAACTGATGACCAGCATTTCAACATAAGGTATTCATTGAAAAGCAGATAAAAACAGACATAGGGAGCAGCTAGGTAGCTCAGTGGATTGAGAGTTAGGCCTAGAGACGGGAGGTCCTAGGTTAAAATCCGGCCTCAGACACTTCCCAGCTGTGTGACCCTGGGCAAGTCACTTGACCCCCTTGCCCACCCTTACCACTCTTCCACCTAGGAGCCAATACACAGAAGTTAAGGGTTTTAAAAAAACACAGACATATGACTCACATCTGAATGCAGGGAGCAAGGTAAAGGGGCCAGTTCTTCTCCTCCCACCCCTCTCACCCTAGTTCAGTGAAGGGAGAGGAGAATTGGGGGGAGATAGCAGCCATGGCTCTCCACTCACCCAGGTTCTAGGACATCCTCGGTTCTGATGAGGAAGAATTCCTGATTTGCTGCCACTGCAATCTCAATTGTTCCACTTCATCGGATCTTACATTTAGAACAAGAAGGGTCCATTGAGGTCATCTCATCCAATCCTCTCACTACTTCTTGTTGTTGTTTAGTCATTTTTCAGTTGTGTCTGATTCCTGGTGACCCCATTTAGGGTTTTCTGGGCAAAGATATTCCTTCTCCAGCTCATTTTACAGAAGGGAAAACTTTGGCAAAGAGGGTTAAATGACTTGCCCAAGGTCAAATAGCTAGTAAATGTCTGAGGATAGATTCAAACTCAGGAAGATGAGCCTTCCTGACTCCAGGCCCAGCACTCTCTCTACTGTGTCATCATTTTAGAGAGGGGAGTACTGATACTCTGAAAAGTTAAGGGACTTACCTAAAGTCACAGGGTAATAAGGGAGCAGGGCCAATATTTCTACTTAACTCCTCTGTGCCATGACCCTGTGGAAGCCTCCAGCTTGAGCTCCTATCTATGTGCAAGCAAACTTGAACCCCTGGCATTATGGGAAGGTGAGTCTTTTCCTCTATTCTCACTTTCTACTGTGAAAGTCCTGAAGTAAGTAGAGAAGGAGGGCTCTGCTTTCCAATTCATCACAATGTAACAAGGCAGAGATTCTCTCTGCAATGGTGACACTTAGGCTCCTGGGGCAGAGCAAGGGATGCCCCCACCCCAAATAGGGTAAAGGACCATCTTCTCATGAATGCATTGAAAAGACTAGACCCCCGCCCCCATCCCGTCCCATCCCAGTCTCTTTACTACTCTGTGAACAACAGGCATTCACAACGCAGGAGGTACAGATTGCTAGATTCTAGCCTGAAAACAAGGTGAGCATCCAGAGTTCTCCCTCTCCTTCCCTCACCCACCAAGCAAACAAATAATGGCTGAATATTCAAGGGGAGGGAGCAATTGAAAGAGAAAGTCTGCTCTTGCCCCCTCCCAGTCTAGTCAGTGAAACACAATTCTGATGTTCCCTAAAGCTCCCAGTAAGGAGATAATAAGGCCCCATTTTTCAAAGGGTCTGCCAGAGCCTTTTATCCTTGACAGCGTCTAATATCTGTCAAACATTTTAGATTAAAATGGTTATGGAGAGCAGAGCCTCACTCACTTTCTCACTGTCCTGGCTGGGGCAGAACTGGCCCTAAATAGCATCCCTGGCATTTATTACTATTGTTAATAACGGCCATCGTCTCCATAGCATTTGACTGTCTTATGTAGCAATGCCCTTACAGGGATCCTCTGAGAAAGATGCTACAACTTCTAGTGTGCTTCACAGGCCCCAACAGCTTAAGGGACTTGCCTAGGGCCACTCGGCCCCCAGGTGCCTGTTCAATGCCATTTCCAGAATAATTGATCAATTATTATTTATTGAGCACATTCTGTGCACCAACTTCCATCTACAATGGCGTCTACCTTCTAAGCACATCTTATTCATTATGACTTTGGTCTTTACAGAATAATCATTTCAACACCCCTCTTTTCCCCCCGCCAGTCATACACACAGCCTTCTCTGGGACAAAGCAAACAAGTAAAGCAAAAGCATTCACATCACATGGTCAGCAAGGTGGCACAACAACAGCTAGAGGACAGAAAGACTTTCCTAGAATTCAAATCTGACCTTAGACACTTACTACCTGTGTGAGCCTAGGCAAGTCATTGAACCCTACTTGCCTCAGTTTCCCTATCTGTAAAGTGAGCCGGAGAAGGAAATGGCAAAAAACTCTAGTATCTTTGCCAAGAAAACCCCAAATGAAGCCCCAAAGAGTCAGACATGACTGAAAACACTGAACGACAATAAAAAGCATGTCACCTTCTGGCCTAGTGGTCTCCTCCCACCCCACCTATCTGCCATGAGGAGGAATCTATATGTCTGTGTCTGTTTCCTGGACCTTTACTGGTGATTCAGTTTGACTCCTTTTCAGTAAAATTTTCATTGACTTCCTTGTGATTCTCAGGAAATTGGTTCTGAGGGTTCATTTTATTTCCCTCATCTGAACCTTCCCCATTCTCCTGAATATGCAGTAATCCTTCCCTTCCATACAGGATGCCACACTGACCTCTTTCCCCAGCTGCTCAGGACTACTCAGCCAGGCCTACTTTGTCTGCGACACACAGAATGGAGCAACAACATTGTGACAAGAGAACTCAGACACATCCGAGATGAAGGGCTTCAGGTGACTGAAGCTGCTGGGGGGAGCTGAGCGATTTTTCATCAAGTATGGGTCTGATCATGGTATTTCCCTCCTCCAAAACCCCCCAGTCCTCCAATGGCTTCCTTTCACTTTTAGCAGATGCTCAATTTTGTCTTAGGAACAAAGAGGAGCTCCTCTGGCTGGCTTTTAAAACCCCTCAGAAGCTGGTTTCAGCATGCCAGATATAAACCTTTGTCATATATTATCCCTCTATTGCCTCCAGTCTGGCCACTGAGATTTTTACTGCTCTTCACACACGATATGCCATCTTTGCACTGACTAGTGCACAAGGAACGTGCTCCCTTCCCTCAAATCCAGAAACACTTTCAAGTACCTAATGAATGCTGGGTTGAAATACAAAGACTAAAACCCAATTAGCCTCTGTCGTCCAGGAGAATATGATGGGGGGAGGGGGGAACGCGGAAGTCCAAAAAAACATAAAGAAAGAAATAGGAAGCAATCTTAAGAGGGACCTAAGAGAATGAGGAAACAGGTCTAGGAGGAGGTGTTCCTGAGTTTCTAAAATGAGCCTTGAAGGGAGGGTCCAAGATGGAAGGAGGTCACTCGAGACAGAGGGACAGCAGATACAAGTGGGCCAATTTAACTGAATCATGGTATGGAAGAAGCAACAGTGTGGAGTCAGAACAGATTATTCATTTTACAAATTGAGGAGTTTGTATTTGATCTTAGGAGAAATGGGGAACCGTACTGTCAGAAGAACAACCTGAAAACTCTAGAGAAGCTAGATCTCAGTGGGTAGATGGGAGAAAGAAAGGTATATTGGGAGAGTATTCTGGGAGAGTCCAGGTAAGAGGTGATGAAGACCTGAGCTTAGGGCACAGAGGGCTGAGTGGAGACAAGGGGGTAGATGGAAGAAAAGACACAAAGGGAATTGCTGGGCTTTGGTGGAGAGGGAATTGTTGAGGCTGGTTCCCATGTGGGGAAGAGAATTTTCTATCCTTTCCCTGAGGTACATCCCATGTGGAAATCCACAGAATCCTGAGGAATAGACATGGAAACACATTGAGCCACACAAACTTGGGGGTGGAGAGGATGGGCTGGGCCTCAGCTATGGACTGCAGATGCAAACTTCCTCCTAAAGAAATGATGGCTCTGGGGAATGGGGGGAGGCTGCCTCAGAGCCAGAAGTTATGAGTAACGTGTCCAGAGTCCACTTGCCTAGTAATCCAATTTAGCGTCAAAGCCCTCTTCAAGGCCCTCTCTGGCCCCCAGCCAAAGATTTGCTGCTTAATTGCAGACCTCACTCTGCTGATGACTGGGAATTCTGTACCAGCACCCATGTATTGATAGCAAAAGTGAGCAGCAGCCTGAAATGAATTCATTCTATCAACATCAAATCTCTGTAATTGAACTGAAGCAAATCCTTTGATAATAAGACAATTTCATGTCCCATAAGAAAAAAAATCTCATTTTTAAGTGTACAGGACTTCCAGGTTAACATGGCAGCAGAGTAAAAAGCAGCTGCTTAACCTCTCCTAACCAACACATATAAGACTCCTCAAGAGGACATAAAAACAAATCCAGATGAACGAAGGGACCCCACAACAGGGTGCAGCATTGAAGGTACGTGGGATCAGAACATTTCCATGCTATAAGAGGGTGAAATAGCTCTCACTAAAACGTGAGCTGAGCAACCTCCTCCCCCACCAACACCACCTACAAGGCCAAAGCCAGCGTACAAGACTTAGAGAAAGTTTGGGGCATCCATTAAGTCCTTGGCAGCTACCTGGGATCACCAGGGCCTACTCCTGAGAGCAGCATGACTGAAGACCCCAAGAGGCTAAAGAATGCACAAACTTTGAACACAGACCTTGAGTGCAGGCATGGACACAGGTACAGACACGGATCCTGAGCACAGGCATGGAACTTGGGTGGGAACCCAGTGCAGAGGGGTGCATGACTGTGGAAGCAGCTCCTTGAGACAACTAAAGGAGCTTCGGGCAGAGGAACAAGCAAGGGGACCAACAGGAGGCTTGACCCTGAGAACAACTAGACCTGAGACCTCAGGATCCTAAAGAGCACACAGACCCTGGGCATGAGGATAAAGCAGAGAGGGTGCTGGGCTAACAATGGAAAGCCAGACACAAGAATACCAGAAGAGAAAGATCAAGAAGTCTTTAACACTCAACAACTTTTACACAGAAAAATACAGACAACAGAGCAAACAGCAGAGAAGAATAAACAAGTAATCATATCCAAACCTTCCCAAAAACCTTCACAAGCTCTTGAAGAGTTCAAATCTGAGATTATGAGAAAGATAGAAGGGATCTGGCAAGAAAATAACAGTTTAAAAGCAGAATTTTGCAATTGGAAAGTGAGGCTCAGGAATCAAATGAATTGATAAGGAAATTGAAGACCAGAAATTACCAGCTAGGAGCCTTGTAGAACCAAACAGAACACATTCAAAAGGAAAACCAAAAGATTATAGCCAAAAACCAGTCTCTAAAAGCTAGAATTGGGCAATTCAAAAAAGATGCCCCCAAATCAAAAGAATTGATAAGCAAATTGGAGACCAAAATCAAACAGCTGGAAAACAGGACAGACCAAATAAAAAAGGAAAATCAAAAGCTTATAGCAGAAAACCAGTCTCTCAAGACAATAATTGGGCAAGTAGAAGCCAATGATCTCTCAAGACAGCAAGAACAAATAAAGCAAAGTTAAAAGACTGATAAAATAGAAGGAAACATGAAATATCTCACTGAGAAATTGACAGATCAAGAAAACAGGTCTAGAAGGGACAATTTGAGAAGCATTGGTCTTCCTGAAAAAACAGAAATTAATAGAAATTTGGACTCCATACTAAAAGAAAGTATTCAGCAAAATTGCCCTGAAGTTCTACAACAAGAGGGAAATATAGACGACATTGAAAGGATCCATAGATCACCCTCTACACTAAACCCTGAAAAGACAACTCCCAGGAATATATTAGCCAAATTCAAGATCTTACAGGTAAAAGAAAAAAATTTTACAAGAAGCCAGAAAGAGACAATTCAGATATCAAGGAGCACCAATCAGGATCACACAGGATCTGGCAGCCTCCACATTACAAGACTGCAAGGCTTGGAATATGATATTCAGACAGGCAAGAGAACTGGGTCTACAACCAAGGATCACCTACCCCTCAAAACTGACTATATACTTCCAGGGGAAAGTATGGACATTCAACAAGATAGAAGATTTCCAAGAATTTGCACAGAAAAGACCAGGACTAAATGGAAAGTTCTATATCCAACCACAAAAACCAAGAGAAACATGTAAAGGTAAATAAGAAACAGAGGGGAAAGAAAGAAAACTCTTATTTTTAAATTTGCCTCTTTAAGGGCTTCAATAAGACCTAATTATCTGTATTCCTATATGGAGAAATGTTACGTGTAATTCTCTGTAGTGAACTCTATTCACTATTATCGTATTCACTACTATAGTAATTAGAAGAATTATTCAGAGTGAGAGGTTGGAGTACTAAATGGTCTAAGATGATAAGGGGGTGGGTGGGAAGGGGGGGTGAATAGAAGAGGACAAGAGGACACCAAGAGAAACTTGAATGAATAATAAAAATAGGATATTCTATTACACACAAAGAGGGCATGGGAAGGGGAGGGAAGGAATACTATTATAGGAAGGAGAGGAAGAGAGCATTAGGAGATAATATTTAAACCTTACTCTCAGTGGAATTAACCTTGAGAGGGAAGAGTAGCTATATACATTGGGATATAGAACTCTATCTAACCCTACTGAGAAAGTCAGAAGAGATAAACCAAGGGGAGCAAGGGAGTGGGGAGGTCAAAAAAGGGAGGGGAGAAAAAGAGGGAGGGAATTCATTAGGCCTTAAAAATAAAAAGAAGGGAATAATAAGGGAGGGGGTAGAAAGGGTAGTAAATCAAGGGAGGGGACAAGGGTTCCTGGTTTAAAACAAATCACTGGTTTAAAAGGAAATAGCCTAAGAAGAAGGGGTAGAAGTAGGAGAGGATACCAAAAAAAGTTGGGGAATACACAACTGATAATTATAACTCTGAATGTGAATGGGATTAACTTGCTTATAAAATGGAAGCAAATAGCAGAGTGGATTAGAAACCAAAATCCTATCATATGTTGTCTACAATATGAGGCATGAGGCGGGTGGACATTCACAGATTTAAGGTAAAGGGCTGGAGCAAAATCTTAAAATCTTTTGGGCTTTGAATGAGAAAAAGAAGGCAGGAGTGGCAATCATGATTTCTGACAAAGCCAAAGTAAAAATAGATAGGATTAAAAAAGACAGGGAAGGTTATTACATCCTGATTAAAGGCAGTATAGACAATGAGGAAATAACAATGCTCAATATGTATGCATCAAGTGGCATAGCATCCAAATTCCTAATGGAGAACTGGCTGAGCTCAAGAAGGAAATAAATAGTAAAACCATACTAGTGGGAGATCTAAATATTTGTCTTTCAGATCTAGATAAATCAAATAAAAAATAAATAAGAAAGAGATAAGAGAGGTGAATGAAGTCCTAGAAAGGTTATATTTAATAAATATGTGGAGAAAAATAAATAGGGACAAAAAGGAATACATCTTCTTTTCAGTGGCACATGGTACATTCACAAAGACTGACCATGTAATAGGATATAGAAATATTGCAAACAAATGCAAAAGAGCAGAAATAATAAATGTAACCTTCTCAGATCATAATGCAATAAAAATAATAATCAGTAAGGGCACATGGACAGGAAAATAAAAAACTAATTGGAAATTAAATATTATTCCCCAAAATCAGTCAGTTAAAGAAGAAATCATAGAAACAATAAACAATTTCAATGAAGAGAATGACAATGATGAGACATTCTACCAAACTCTGTGGGATGTACCTAAGGCAGTTCTCAGGGGGAAATTTATATCCTTCAGTGCATATATTAACAAATTAGGGAAGGCAGAGATTAATGAATTGAGCATGCAACTTAAAAAACCAGAAAGTGAGCAAAGTAAAATCCCCAAATGAAAACAAAATTAGAAATACTAAAGATCAAGGGAGAAATTAGTAAAATTGAAAGTAAAAGAACTATTGAATTAATAAATAATACTATAAGCTGGTATTTTGAAAAAAAAACAGATAAAATAGACAAAGTACTGCTCAATCTAATAAAAAAAGAAAGAAGAAAACCAAATTAACAGTATCAAAGATGAAAAAGGAAACCTCACCTCTAATGAAGAGGAAATTAACGCAATCATTAAAAACTATTTTGCTCAATTATATGGCAATAAATATAGCAATCTAGGTGATATGGATGAATATTTACAAAAATATAAATTGCCTAGATTAATAGCAGAAGAATTAGAAAATTAAGTGAACAAAGAATAGTTTACTTGTCAGATCTCTGGGAAAGGAAAGATTTTAAAACCAAGCAAGAGTTAGAGAAAATTACAAAATGTAAAATAAATGGTTTTGATTATACGAATTTAAAAAGCTTTGTACAAACAAAAACAATGCAACCAAAATCAGAAGAGAAACAACAAACTGGGAAAAAATCTTTATAACAAAAAACTCTGACAGGGGTCTAATTATTCAAATTTACAAGGAGTTAAACCAATTGTATAAAAAAATCAAACCATTCCCCAATTGATGAATGGGCAAGATAAATGAATAGCAATTTTCAGAGAAAGAAATCAAAAGTATCAATAAGCACATGAGAAAGTGTTCTAAATCTCTAATAATTAGAGAAATGCAAATAAAAACAACTCTGACGTATCACCTCACACCTAGTAGATTGGCTAAAATGACAGAAGGGGAGAGTAATGAATGTTGGAGGGGATGTGGCCAAATTGGGACATTATTGCATTGCTGGTGGAGTTGTGAACTGATCCAACCATTCTGGCTAGCAATTTGGAACTATACTCAAAGGGCTATAAAAGAATGCCTGCCCTTTGATCCAGCCATACCATCGTTGGGGTTGTACCCCAGAGAGATCATAGATAAATGGACTTGTACGAAAATATTTATAGCCACGCTTCTTGTGGTGGAAAAAACTGGAAAAGCAGGGTATGCCCTTCAATTGGGGAATGGCTGAACAAATTGTGGTATATGCTGGTGATGGAATACTATTGTGCTCAAAGGAATAATAAACTGGAGGAATTCTATGTAAACTGGAAAGACCTCCAGGAATTGATGCAGAGTGCAAGGAGCAGAGCCAGAAGAACATTGTACACAGATGCCAATATACTGTGTTAAAATAGAATGTAATTGACTTCTGTAGAAGCAGCAATGCAATGATCCATAACAATTCTGAGGGACTTAGAGAAAAGAACCCTACCCTCATTCAGAGGAAGAACTACAGGAAAGGAAACACAGAAGAAAAGCAACTGCTTGAACACATGGGCTGAGGCAGAAATGATTGGGGATGTAGTCTCAAAACTACCACACCAATGCAACTATCAACAATTTGGAAATAATCTTGATCGATGACACATGTTAAAACCAGTGGAAATGTGCATCGGCTATGGGCGGGGGGGGGGGGAGGAAGTCAGGGAGTGAAGGGGAAAGTAAGAACATGAATCATGTAACCATGATAACTTTTCTAAAAAAATTATTAAAAAAAAACGAATCTCATCTAATTGGATTCTTCTTGCTGTAGGTGTGCTTTCAAGGTACTGGGGGCTGTTCCTGGGCAGCTTCTTGGAGGCACTGCCCCCACATCTCTCCAGTCTCAATCTTCCAGGCACTGTGTTATTCCTTTGGGGCCCTGTTCATGTGGCTGGGAGCCAGGCTGGCAAATGGAATGCCTGGTAATGGCTTAATGTGTTACCCCTCCTAAATGGCACTCGGAACATGGCCTCTGCTTTGAAGGTCAGCAATTGAACAAGCTGGGGGAGAGGGTTTCTTGGACTGTGGCTGGAGAAGCTGTTTGCCTGGAGGCGGAGAAGGTGCTAAGCCAGGAGGGCTGAGTTCCTTACAGATCTCCTCATGGAGAAGGCACACTATCCTTGAAGTTCATAACACCTGGGGATGGATCTCCACTCTAACGTTGGGGTGCTGCTCTCTGTCCAAGGCAAACCACTTTATCTCTGCTTGCCTCAGTTTTCTTCTATTTAAAATGGGGATAATCATAGCACCTACCTTCTAAGGTACCTTTGCCCATCAAATGAGATGATGTATGCTTACATTTGCAAACTTTAAAGCACTATTATTACCATGATAGCCCAAATATAGTGCAACATTTTTTTCCCAATATGCACCTTTGAAAGGCACATTCACACTATATCCAAGCACTTCCAGCTCCATGATATTGGAATAGTTTCTTTCTGGCTATTTGTAGTATTTTCCCCTTGGCTTGGGAGCTCTGGAATTTAGCTATTATATTCCTGGAACTTGTCACTTGAGGATTTCTTTCTGGAGGTGATCTGTGAATTCTTTCAATTACAATTTTATCTTCTTATTCAAGGATATCTGGGCAGGTTTCTTTGATAATTTCTTGTATTATGATATCCAAACTTTTTTTTTTTTTGATCATGACTTTCTGGTAGTCCAATAATTCTAAAATTGTCTCTCCTAGATCTATTTTCCAGGTCACTAGTTTATTCAATAAGATATTTTGTGTTTTCTTTTGTTTTTTCATTCTTTAGATTTCGTTTTATTGTTTCTTGATTTCTCATGAAAGTATTAGTTTCTAGTTGTTCAATTCTAATTTTTAAGGCCTGATTTTCTGTCAGCTTTTGGGTCCCCCTTTTCATTTATTCTTGCATTGCTTTCATTTCTCTTCCCCACTTTTCCTCTGCCTCTCTTAATTGTTTTGGAAGTCTTTGAGCTCTTTCAGAATCTGTATCTAATTCTTATTTTTCTTTTGGACTTTGCATGTGTTTTCTTTGCTTTCACTGTCCCCTTCTGGGTCTGTATCTTGCTCTTTGTCTTCATAAAAATTCTTTAGAATTAGGTGTTTTGTGTTGGTCTTTGCTTGATTTTCCTAACTTTTATAGGTAGGCTTTGTTTTCTGGGAGGTTAGGGTACCCTCTTCCAATATGGTATGATGGTCTGAGAGCTAAGAGCTCTGACAGCCACCTCCCACTGCTGATTCAATTAACCCTTTAGATGCTGATAGCTTAAAGACTTGCCTCAGCCTTGGGCATAAGCTTTTGGTCTTACTCTGGGCTTAGTCAGGTCAGTAACTGCTCACATTCTAGCCTCAGGCTTAGATGTAAGTTTTTTATCTCACTGTGTACTTGATCTAATCTGGCACACAGTTGATTGTCCTTTCTTAGAGGGCCACCCTGACACTCTGTAAAAAGATCCAGACCCACTTCTAATCCACCAACCACCCCAATCTGAGATCTATATCCTTACCCCAAACTCAGACTGAGAATCCTGGCTGCACTCTAGGCCCATGCAGATCAGCCCACTTCAGCATAGACTGCCCTGAGTTGGGATTCTAGACTTCCCCGCAGGTTTAGAATTTCAAGGAGTGTGGGTTTATTGGGCCTCTTTTTGGCCAGACAAGGTCTCATATCTGGATGCTGACTTGGACTTAGGTTCCAAAATTGGGACGGCAAATGTGGGGTGGGGTGTGTGTGTATGGCTTGCTATTGGTTTGCTCTTCACTCCTTGCTAAAGCCTCCTGCTGATTGTGTTCCCCTCTCACCCCTGTGCCTCAAATGTTCTCTGGCTACCTTTTGGTTTTTTATTTTCTTGAAAGTTCTTTCACTCTGTTTACTTGTTGGTTCTTTCTCTCCTGTATTCATTTTTGGCATTATTTTAATAATGGTTGGAGAGTATTCTTGTGGCAACTCTGAGCTTCTCTGCTTTAGTCCACCATCTTGGCTCCATCCCCAGAACTCTCTCTGGAAAACAATTTGGAACTAGGCCCAAAAAACCTCTGCATACTTTTTGGCTCATTAATATCATTACTAAGTCTGTATCCCAAAGAGATCAAAGAAAAAGGGAAAGGACCTACATGGATAAAAACACTTATAGTAGCTCTTTTTGTAGTAGCAAAAAATTGGAAATGAAGGGAATGCTCATAAATTGAGGAATGGATGAACAAACTCTGGCATATGATTGTGATAGAGTACTATTGTGTTATAATAATAATTGATGATGGGAGTGGTTTTAGAAAAAACACAGGAAGTTCTATATGAACTGATGCAAAAGAAAGTGAAAAGAGTCAGGAGATCATCCATTTAGCATAGTAACAGCAATGTTGTATCATTGATCAACTGTGAAAGACATGACTACTCTGACTAATACAATAGTCCAAGATAATTTCAAAGGACTCATGATGAAAAAATGCTATGCATCTCCAACAAGAGAAATGGTGAACTGTGAATATGAATTGAAATCATATGACTATAGAGTAACTTTTTAGCTTTCTTTATTTTTTGTTGCTTTTTAAAAATATATATAATATAAATATAAAACCATGTTTTATATGACTTCTCATTTATAATTGATATAATTTTGCTTGCTTTCTTAGTGGGTTGGGCAAAAGGAAGACATTTTGGACCTCAGAATTTAAAAAGAAAAAAAATTTAAATAAGTAATAAAATTATAAATAAATTTACTTTTAAAATAAATAATAAATTTAATTTAAAAGTTAAAAAAATTAAAAATACATGTTTATATAACTTAGGTTAAGAACCCTTGTACTATATCGTATGACCTCTATGTCACCCTATTTCTTGATTTCTCAAAAATTTCAAAGCTTGCCTATGTTTCAAAAAGGTGAGTGAACTTTTATTTGACATCTACTTAAATGGCAAATTATATTACATTTTCCCCAAATTTGTTCCTAAGTATAAAAATGAAAACTGCTAAAAATTTAAAATATATTGTAGGTAGTGATGGTTAATTAGCCAAGATCCTAAATTATTCATTTCTGAATAAATATAAATATATATGTACATATATTTAAAAGAGTATCTATTAAATTTTTAAAAAATATTCAAATGGAACTTTTCACCTTGTTCCCATAGTTTTTATGTGACTTTTGATGTTTTCATTTAGTATTAATAAGAATAATCCTACTCTAATGGCTAGATCTTTTCTCTTTCAAAGTGCCACGAATTGGAAAGAAGTATACACATCACTTAGGTACAATACTTCTCACAGTTCACTCATGTATGGATTAAATGGGACTACTGCAAAAAAGACTGTCTCATTTTCAAGGCCTTTTCTTATAGTAAATCTAAGCAAACATGAATTGGATTTCCCTCTGGTAAAGCTGCACACTGAGATATGCTTTTTCAGAAGCCTTTCCTCTTTTTCTTCTGTTAGTGTTTAAAAGGTACCTGGACTTTAATATGCTATTCATTATAACTCACTGGAAAAAAGAATGCAATTTATTTTTCCATGCTATATCTCGGCCTCTAATGATAGTCATATATTTAATAGTGGACATGCTACAGACAAAATATTGTGAACCCAAATAGGTAAAATATGAACAAGAAACTTGGCATGGAAACTGAGATAACCAATCAATAAAATATCTTCACTGATAGCATTCCTTTGAAGAACTTGATGAGTGAATGCTAATAAATATAATTCATCTCTTCCTTCTTCTATGTCAGTGATGTGCAACCTTTTGAGCTTGGTATGTCGAAATTTGCCAAAAAAATGAGCATAACTTGGCTGGTGTGTCACTTTGAGAAAAAATCTACACAATTTTGCAATATTTATAGTTTAAATAACAAAAATGTATAGTTGTAATATATAACTGTATTTAATAAAACAAAATAGGTAAATTACTATAGGTAGAATTGTCATCTACAGTGCACAGAGTGTCTACATGGTGCTACGGCAAATGTTTCATCCTCAGCACGTGGCCGCATACTTCTCTGTATGCGGCTATGCATGTCATTGAAAATGGCTACGTGTGTCAGCACTGACACACGTGTCATAGGTTTGCCATCACCGTTCTATGTTTTCAAATGTTTAAGATACTGGTTTATTTATTATAGCACTAAGTGGGGCATCTTTACTTAACATCATAGTGTGGACAGAGAGGCCTAGCCCTTGAGTCAGATGACTTGAGGTTATGTCTTCTTATATTATATTATAACACATACTAGCTATTTGACAACAGATAAATTTGAACCTTCCATTGCTCCAGGTCACTCTCCAAGACTATAAGCTGCTAATCTTGAGAAAGTTTCAATTAAGGGAGTTCCCCTCTCCCTTTCTGACACTACTCTGTCCCCATCCCCCTTACAAACAGATGCACATTCAAAAGAAAAGTAAATCAGTTTCTGAATTATTGGAATTGGCCTACAATATGTTACACTTGGACTTGGCCAAAAGATTTACATAGAGCTCAAAATGTTTAAATTGTTTAATAGTCCCTCCAACTATTTTGACCTATGACATCGCTCAAAATTTTGTAGACAGAGCAGCTGGGTGGCTCAGTGGATTGAGAGTCAGGCCCAGAGACGGGAGGTCCTGGGTTCAAGTCTGGCCTCAGACACTTCCTAGCTGTGTGACCCTGGGCAAGTCACTTGACCCCCATTGCCTAGCCCTTACCACTCTTCTGCCTTGGAGCCAATACATAGTAATGACTCTAAGACAGAAGGTGAGGGTTTAAAAGAATTTTTAGTAGATATTTTCTTGTTGCAAAAAAACTGAAAAATACTTATGATTCAAAACATGATCAATTGAAGAAATATATTTGCTAAATTTAGGCATAGAGACAGGAATTGCCTGTGAGATATCCTCCTAGAGGCATTACCAGGATATGTGTAAATATTGGGTATCCCCAGTAGCATGCAAGTGCCTGAAGGGCAAAGCTCTTTGACTTGTCTTTGTATCTCCAAACTCTAGCACAATGCCTTGGCTCACTGAAAAAGCTTAATAATAACTATGTTAAATGAATGAATTCTTCCTGCTTGCTAGTGAGTGTGAAACTTCCTTAATGAGCTTGACATGGTGTTCTTGTTGCAGAATGTTCAGTCATCATCCATGGAGAATTTCATGACTATTGTGTAACTCCAATGGCACAGAATTTCTTTTGCTTATTGGCTCTGTTATTTTTCATTCAGCTACCTCATGGCATTGCTTTTCTTCAGATCTATCACAATCTTTGCCTTTCTAGCTTCCTTGCTGGGTAATGTTTTCCATCTTGTTTAAGAATACTTCATGTTTTAAAATAAGGCATAGAGAGCCTTAAAACCTTTTTATCTTCCTATCAGGGAGACCAGCTTGCATTTGCATTATATACTATATGTGTATGTATAAATGTACACACATGTGCCTTTTAGAGGCAATGAGGTGGCACAGTGAATAAAAAGGCTAGGCCTAGAGTCAGGAAGACCCAAGAATAAATTTGGCCTCAACACTTATTATATAGGTATGATCCTGGACAAGTCACTTAACCTATGTCTGCTTCATTTTCCACAATTGTAAAATGAGAATAACAATAGTGCCTACTTTGCACATTTGTTGTGGTGATGTAAAATTTATTAAGTGCTTAGCCCAGTGCTTGGCACATAGGAGGTACTAACTTATCACTTATTCCCTTTCCCTCCATTTCCTTCTTTCACCTCCTCCTCTCCCACCAAGAACTGAATCCTTTCCCTCTCCTTTTGTCTGCCTCCTGGTTTTTTTTCCAGACTTAGTTAGTCAATAAACACTTATTAAGCAGATATTATGTGCCAGGCATTCTAAATGCTGGGGACACAAAATGAGGCAAAAGACAGTTTCTGCCCTTCAACTGCTCATAGTCTAATGACAACATTGTAAGAGACAACATAGGAACAAGTATGTACTGAGAAGATTGAATTGAATCAGTATCATTTCATTATTCATCCTATAATAGCAATTAATTGCCTTTGTTCTGTGCCTGCTTAAGATAAGAGTTTTTTTTAACTTGTTTCAGATTCTAGCTGGTCTTTAAGAGGTTAAGTTTAAAAATCCAGCTTTCCTACCAATGACTGATCTATTCTCCCTTCAGAAAATTTAGCTGACCATAGGGGATGCATATGAACATAAGGGAATTCAGCGCAGTATCTTTATACCACCAAACTATCCTTCAAGGATGCCTGATTTTATCTTGCATCTGAACTAAAATAATATGCACCTATTGGGGAGGTGGGATGGAAAGGAGGGAAGGTGTTGCTAGCTTCCCTTACCAAAGTTTCAACCAGTCATGTTGCTCCTTGTACCTCAGATCTATAACCAGTCATGTTGCCCTCAACATCTTTCGTGACATGCCAATCAAATTACCAAAGACTTATTTTAGAGAGTTATAAATAATAAATAATAATAACAAAAATCATCTAGAAGAACAAAAGGTAAAAAAATATGAAGGGAATCAATAGAAAAAGGAAGGTGATCTAGCCTTATCAGATTTCATTCTATATTACTAAGTAGTAATCATCAAATTAATCTGATACTGGCTAAGAAACAGAGTGGAAAATCAAAGATCAAAATTTGGTGGGCAATAATTCACGATTTGACAATAATTGCTAGCAAAATTGGGGAGCAGTTTGGCAGAAACTATGCAAAGACCAACATCTTATAATGTATACCAAAATAAAGTCAAAATGGTTACATGATTTATATATAAAGGATGATATCATAAGTATATTAGGGGAACGTGGAATATTTTGCCTGTCAGATCTGTGGAAAGGGGATGATTGATGATCAAACAAGCAATTCGGAATATTTCCAAATGTTTTAAAATGGATGATTTTGATTACATTAAAACTTTTTGCTCAGACAAAACCAATGCTGCCAAAATTAGAAGAAAAGTAGGAAACTAAGGGGAAATTTTTTTCAGCATGTTTCTCTGAAAAAGGCCTCATTTTGCAAATATATAGGGAACTGAGACTAATTTATAAAAATAAGAGCCATTACTCACATTGATAAATGGAAAAAGTATATAAACAGGAAGTTTTAAGAAGAAAAGCTAACAAGTCACATGAAAAAATGTCCTCTGTCATTGCTGATTAGAGAAATCTAAATTAAAACAATTTGGAGATATAATTTCATACCTATCAGATTTCTTAATACGATAGATGGAGAGGACATGTGGAAAAATAGGAATATTAATGCATTAATACTTAAAGAAAAAGTCAAGTTAGTTATAGGGGTAGAGAGTAATATATTATAATAATAACAAACCACAATTTATTTTCTCTGACTAAAATAAATCCATCCAAAAAATTTAAAAAAAGGAATGAAGGACCTGAACAGAATTTTAGAAAAGTTAGATATGGTCATTGTCTTAAGATAGAAAGGAGTTCACATATTTCTCAGCTTTTCATGGTTACTTAAAATATATATATTAGAGCACAGTAACTTTATTTTAAAAAATACAGAAACTATAGGCCAACATTCCTAATAAATATAGCTACAAAAATTTTAAATAAAATTTAAGTATCAACATATCTCAAATATTATACACTATGACCAGTTTGGATTTATATTATGAATTCAAGTTGAGTATAATGATAGAGATGTTATAAATATAATTGACCACAGTAATAATAATCAACGAAAATCACAATTGTATTAAACAGATGCAAAAAAAGCTTTTGACAAGATGCAACATCCATTTCTGTCCCAAAATGTTGGGAAGCATAGAATATATGGAGTTTTCTTTATAGTAAACTAAGTAATATCTAAAACCTTTTAAAAAACTATCTGTAATGAGGATAAACTAGAAGCCTTTCCAAAATAGTCACTCCTGGGTAATGGCTGAACAAATTATGGTATCTGATGGTGATGGAATATTATTGTGCTGAAAGGAATGATGAACTGGAGGAATTCAATGGGAACTGCAAAGACCTCCAAGAATGGATGCAGAGCAAAAGGAGAAGAACCAGGGGAACATGTACACAGAGACTGATAC
Source organism: Gracilinanus agilis (assembly GCF_016433145.1). Classification (NCBI taxonomy): domain Eukaryota; kingdom Metazoa; phylum Chordata; class Mammalia; order Didelphimorphia; family Didelphidae; genus Gracilinanus; species Gracilinanus agilis. Next base: position 24,357,367 of record NC_058136.1, on the reverse strand, counting down.
ACTGTGGCACAATCAAACATGATAGACTTTTCTACTAGCAGCAATGCAATGACCCAGGACAATCCAGAGGAACTTAGGAGAAATAACGCTATCCAAAAAGAACTGTGGAAACAGAAATGCAGAAGAAAAACATATGATTATCATATGATATTATATGTGGTTCAATGGGGATATGATTAGGATTTTGATGTTAAATGATCACTCTACTGTAAATATGAATATTGTGGAAATACATTTTGAACAATGATATGTGTATAACCCTATGGAATTGCTTGTCTGCTCTGGAAGGGGGGAGGTAAAAATCATGAATCATGTAAGCATGGAAAAATATTCTAAATTTTAAAAAATAATCACTCCACTCTATAACTGCTTTTCTACCTGGTTTCAACTGCACAGACTAATATACCCCTTATTCTATCCTAAATCTAATGATATTGGATTGCTGATGAGTTCACATTTATTAGAATATTCACATCTCAATTCTCTTGGAAGAAGTTTTAGTGATCATATGGGCATTGAACTCTCCTAGTGATGACACTGGCTCCCATCTCCTAAGCAATGCTGCTCTTTCTGGATACAGGAAGGATTACAGCTTCTTTGATCCCTCAAAAGCCTTTGGCTTGGTTAGGGCTGTCGAACAAAATACAAACAGAGTTCCTCTACAAGAAAATTAATTTTATATTTCAGAGCACTTATTTCTATTGTTTAATGCACGAAATCATAAAGGAAAACTTTCTGAGTTTGAGTTAAAATGTCCTTTAAGGCCTGTTTAATTTAAACCTACCCAGGTCTAAAGGGATCTGGGGTCAGTGCACAGTTGAAAATAGATCTCTTGGGACTTTGAGTTAAGATAGCCCCTGAGTAGAAGTAAGGCCCTTCCTTTCCTCTCCACCAACCAATATAAAGTGCCTCAAAAGGACAAAACCAAAATGAGATGAGCACCAAAGGTAGGCAAAGTTTCGGTATTTCCCTGCTAAAAGGAGGTAAAATTACTCCCACAAAAGGGTGAGCTCATAATCCCAACCCCACTCCAACTATGGCGCCAGAGTTGGTGTGAGCACTTGGCAACCTGTAGGTTCTGGTGGGCTGGCTGAGGACACCAGACTTAATCTTAAGAGTAGTGAGTCTTGAGACTCAAGGAGTCTGAGGAAGATGGAGCTTGGGTGCAGAGATAGAGCAGAGTAGGGTGGCACACAGCAAATGCCCCCACAGAGACTCAAAAAATAGCCTTAGTGCAAAAACCTCTCTGGAGCTCAATAGAGACTTGCTTATCCTCCTCACTCAAACCTCTGTGGGGCAATCTCTAGGTTCTCAGGGACTGGCAGAGGACACCAGACTTATCCCTAAAAGCAGTGAGACTTGGGACCCCAGGAGGCTGAAGAATACAGAGCTTGTGCTCAAAGAGAGAGTAGGGTTACACACAGCAAATGTTGCCTTGGAGACTCAAAAAATACCCTCAGGGTAAAATACTCTCTGGAGCTCAATACAAAGATCTCCCACTTTCCTCACTCAGACTTCTGACCAGGAAGAAATAAAGCAATGGCCAACAACACCAAAGAACTACAATCCACAACCACCAAAAAAAAAAATGGCAAGAAGAAAACCTTAGCCCTAGATAATTTTTATGCAGAAAAACTCCAGACTAAGGAGAAGACAGCAGAAGATGACAAACAAGTAAACACATTCAAATCTTCCAAAAAATGGAAATTGGTAACAAGCTCTTGAGGAACTCAGATTTGAGATTATGAGAAAGAAACTTGGCAAGAAAAGTGGGAAATAGTTCAAAAAGAAAATAAAGTTGAAAAGACAGAATCTCCCTCTTGGAAATTGAAGGCCAGAAATCAAATGAAATGATAAGCAAACTGAAGAGCAGAAATGACCTGCTGGAAGCCATGAAGATAGACCAAAATGAAAGGGAAAATTAAAAAAAAAATCATAATTAAAAACCAGTCTTTAAAGACCATAATTGGGGAAGTAGAAGCTAATGATCTCACAAGACAGCAAGAATTAATAAAGCAAAGTCAAAAGAATGGCAAAATAGAAAGAAACAAGAAATATCTCACTGAGAAGATGACTGACCTTGAAAACCAGTTTAGAAAAGACAATTTGAGAATTATAGGTCTACCTCAGTGATTCCCAAAGTGGGTGCCACTGCCCCCTGGTGGGTGCTGCAACAATCAATGTGGGTGGTGATGGCCACAGGTGCATTTATTTTTCTTATTAATTGCTATTCAAATTAAAAAAAAATTAATTTCCAGGGGGCTAAGTAATACTTTTTCTGGAAAGGGGGCAGTAGATCAAAAAAATTTGGGAACCATTAGTCTACCTGAAAACCTAGAAATAAACAGAAAACATAACATCATCCTATAAGAAATTATCCAAAAAAACTGCCCCCATGTTCTTCAATAAGGGCAAAATAGATATTGAAATAATCCATAAGTCACCCTTTACATTAAATCCTCAAAGGATAGCCCCCAGAAATGTAATTGCCATATTCAAGACCTTCCAAGATAAGGAGAAAATATTACAAGAAGACAGAAAGAGAAAATTCAGATCTCAAGGAGCACCAATCAGGATTACATAGGATCTGGCAGCCTCTACACTAAAGGATTTCAAGGCTTGGAATATGATATTCAGGAAAGTCAAGAGAATTGGGTCTACACCCAAGGATCACCTACTCATCAAAATAGACTATATACTTCCAGGGGAAAGTATGGACATTCAACAAAATATAAGATCTCCCAATATTTGTAAAGAAAAGACCAGAACTAAATGGAAAATTTGATATCCAAATACAAAAATCATGAGAAAAATGAAAAGGTAAATAAGAAAGAGAGGGAAATATTTTTTTAAATTTTTTATGGGCTTCAATAAGGTCAAATTGTTTACATTCCTATATGGAAAAATGATATTTATAACTCTAAAAAATGTATTCACTATTATAGTAGTTAGAAGAACTATTCATAGGTAGAGGTTGGGGTATTAAGTGGTTTAAGATGATATTCAAAAAGGGGGGTTAATAGAAGATGGCACCAAGAGAAACATAAAGGAATAAGAAAAATAGGATAATCTATACCACACAAAGAGGCACATGGGAGAGGGAGGGGAAGAATACTAATATAAGAAGGAGAAGAAGAGAGTGGTAAAAGGTAATACTTAAACCTTACTCTCAGTGGAATAAATTCTGAGAGGGAAGAGCATCTAGATCCATTGGGGTATCGAATTCTATCTTACCCTATAAGGAAGTTGAGAGGAAAAAAACAAGGTGGGGGTGCAGTGGAGTGGAGAATACAAAAAAGGGAGGGAAAGAGAGGGGGTAGGGAATTTTTAAAAACCTAAAAAATAGAAGGGGAATAAAAAGGGAGGGGGCAGAAGGGGAAGTAATATAAGGGTAGGGATTAGGGGGACTAATTAAAAGCAAACCACTGGTGTAGATGAAAATAGCAAAAGAAGAAAGGGCAGGACTAGGAGAGGAAAGCAAAATGTTGGGGAATACACAAGTGGTAATCATAACTCTGAATGTGAATGGAATGAACTCACCTATAAAAAGGAAGCAAATATCAGAGTGGATTAGAAACCAAAATCCTACCTTATATTTCCTACAAGAAACACACATGAGGCAGGTGGACACACACACAAGGTAAATGTAAGAAGCTGGACCAAATCCACTGGGCATCAACAAAGAAAGGCAGTATAAACAATGAGGAAATAGCAGTACTCAACATGTATGCACCAAATGGTATAGCATCCAAATTTCTAAAAGAGAAATTTTTGGAGCTTAAGGAGGTTATAGAGAGTAAAATTATACTAGTTGGAGACCTAAACCTCCCTCTATCATATCTAAATAAATCAAACCAAAAAATAAATAAGAAAGAGGTAAGAGATGTGAATGAAATCTTAGAAAAATTAAAGTTAATAGATATATGGAGAAAAATAAATAGGGACAAAAAGTAATACATCTTCTTTTCAACAGCACATGGTACATTCACAAAGACTGACCATGTATTAGGGCATAAACACATGGAAAACAAGGGCAAAAAAGCAGAAATAATAAATGCAATCTTTTCAGATCATAACGTAATAAAAATAATAAGTAATTGTACATTGAGAGGCAAATAAAAATTAATTGGAAATAAAATAATAGGATTCTTCAAAATTGATTAAAGAACAAATCATAGAAACAATTAATAATTTCATAGAAGAGAATGACAATGATGAGACATCCTATCAAAATCTATGGGATGCAGGCAAAGCAATACTCAAGGGGGAAATTTATATCCTTGAGAGTATATATTAACAAATTTGGGAGGGTAGAGGTCAATGAATTGGGCATGCAAATTATAAAACTAGAAAGAGAACAAATTAACCCCCCCCAGATAAAAACTAAATTAGAAATCCTAAAGATTAAAGGTGAAATTAATAATTTTGAAAGTGAAAAAACTATTGAATTAATAGACAAGACTAGAAGCTGGTACTTTGAAAAAAACAAATAAAAACAATAAAAAATAAAATAGACAGTGCTGGTTAATCTAATAAAAAATATAATAAAAAAGAAAAGAAAATTAAATTATCAGTATCAAATATGAAAAGGGAGACTTCATCTGTAATGAAGAGAAAATCAAGGCTAACTACTTAGGGCACCAAGAACCTATATATCCAATTATTTTTAAGGGGAATGTCACCAAGACATATAGGTAGGGGAATTTCCAAAATTATAGGTGTGCAGATAATTTCTGGTAATCTTACCTCTCTTTTGGACATCACATCTCTACCCTGCTGATATATTCTTATGACTTCTTTTCTGGTCACTGAACTACTTTCTGCACCAAACATCTGGGCTTCCTCTTTTCTGAGGTACCTGTTGGTGACTCAAGTTTCTCTCCATTAAAATATGAGGCATAGAAAGTTTTTCTTGATATGAGAATAAGACAGCCCCTTTGTTGATATTTCCTCAGCTAAGGGTAGACAGGCAAGCTGGATGCCCCTGTGGAAAGACAGAGACTATTCTTTGGATTGTCTTTATTTAGTAATAAACAACAGTACTTTGGCACCATACAATGAGGGAGTTTATAGCTTCATTTTAGCACAATTTTATATCTTGATAACTATCTACTACACTCAGAAAACCGTTCCCATGAAAAGAATGTGATGAGAATATTTTTGAGGCATATGATGAAAACTTTTGGTCACTGAACTTACACAGAGAGGAAATACACCAAAAAAATGAATATCTTTGTTACATGCATGGTAAAACATAGGCAAAACAAATATGCATTTATCCAGGAAAATGCAAACCCAGTGCTACAGCTTTACAAACAATATCATCTTTATCCACTGAACATTTATTCAGGACATATGTGTAGTAAATGACTGAGGCCAGTGAACTACAAGAGAGGTATGCAACAGGAACATGTATGGCGAGGTCACATGTAGAGCAACAAGTAACCTGGGCATACATGTAGCTGGGGCAACCCAAGTCTGATGATTCCACATTGCTGACATCTTCTGGTGATTTCATGTTACCCTTAGGACATCACATCTTGAGCCACTGTAGAGAAATGTTGCTAATATCATGGTAACTGAGATTCTCTGCTTCTCTTTACTTCCAGTTGATGACCAGATTAGCTCCCATTTAGCAATGCTATAGTTTCCTGGACTTTAAGAAGGATGGTGGCCCCTTTGATCTAGAGCTCTCTGCTTAAGGCAGTTAACAAAAGAAAGACATGAAAATTCTAATAATCTTGTATACTTGTATGTACATGTGCCTATATGTATGCTTATATGTACATATGACAAGTAAAGAAAAACAGAAATCTAATTTTCATAGCTTTAAATATGAAATAAATAAGGCAATAAAATAAATGATGAACACAACGTATGAGGGAAAAAATCTGTCACTCATATAAAACATTTAAAAACAAAGACATGGAAAAAAATATAAATAAGGAGATAGTAAAAAATTACTATGCTTTACGTGAATCAAAAAAATAGGAGCTGCAATCATGTTACCAGAAAACAAAATCAAATATTCAAAACATAAAAAAGGATAAACAAGGAAACTACATTATACAGGAAAATACTATATGCAACAAAACAGTATTAATACTAAATTGATATGCTCCAAAGACCTTAGCATTCATTAAAGAAACATTACTGGAACTACAAGTCACAGACTACAACACAATAGAGACAAAAGATTTTAATATTCTTTCTATTCTATTCTATCAAAAATCATAAAACAATTATGTAAATGAAAGTGAGAATAATGAAACAACATATCAGAATTTGGGGAATGTAGGTAAAGTAGTCCTCAGGGGAAAATTTTATCTCTATAAAAATAGATTAACAAAATAAAAAAAGAGATGGTTAATGAACTAAATATGCATTTAAAAATTGAAAAGTGCAATAGTTGCTTCAGTCCTCATTCCTACATCCAGCACCAGCAAAGGTTACCCCTATAATATCTTTCTGACCAGTTGTCCAACTCCTTTACTGTCTATGGGCTGAGAGTTCCTGAAGCTATTACCACTGTCATAATTGCTCTCAAGGATAACCTCTATCCCAGTGTCACAGATCTTTTCTACTGACCTCCCAAGTTATTGTATGTGGGAAAAAATGTCTTTTCCCTACCTTTTATTAACTCTGCTACTCCAGAATGTGACTGGAGGAATTATTTTAAAGTTGTTTGGAAGGGAATATTGGGAGAGTTCAGCTGGATTGCTGCATCATTTCTGCCATTTTGACCCCAACTAAAAATTTTAAAGTAGAATCCTGTCAAAGAGATTATTGTGACATCCAAGAAATGATTTGTTATTACCAAGCTGGACTTATTCTATACATGTTAGGATGGTTCAACAGTATGGGAAAAATAGATATAATTAGCCATATTAAAAATATAATAAAAACAAAAACCAGAACAATATGATTATTCCAACAGATGTGGGGAAAGCTTTTGAAAAGTACAATATTTATTCATGCTAAAAGCATGTCAAAGCATAAATATGAAGGGATCTTTTTAGTATCATAAATGTATCTGTTAAAATCCAAAAGCAACCTTCATTTGCCATGATGATATATTACAACCTTTTCCAATAAAAATGGGTGTAAAGAATCTTACTAGATTCCCTGGTAGATAAAGTTGTCAAAAGGCAAATAGTTCTCAAAAAAAGAATTGTAAAGTATTAACAAGCACATGAACAAATGCTTCAAATCATTAATAAGAGAAATGGATGTCAAAACAACCTTGAGGTTTCATTTTTCACCCTGCATATTGACAAAAATGGCAGTAGTCAATGTTGGAATGGTTGTGGAATGATAGGCACATTAACTAATACGTTATTGGTGGAGCTGTGAAATGGCATAGCCATTTTGGGAAAGCAATTTGGAATTATGCGAGTAAAGTGATGAAAATGTCTTTACTCATCAACACAAGAGATCCAGTTACTGGGCTTATACTCCCAAAGCTTTATTCTCTGATAATCTCATCTCTCTGCTAGACATAATATATCAAGTCTCTGCTGATACATTCTGCTGATCTCGTTATCCACTGATACTGCCTATAATAAGCTTCTGGGCTTCTTCTCCTGAGCTATATCAGCTAGAAACATTGGCTGTTAAATTATGGTGCCTAGAAAGCTTTTCCTTCATATGGGCAGCATGACAGTCCCTTTTTTATAAGAAGTTTCCCTGATAGGACAGGCAAGTATGGATCAGTCAGGCTGCCAAAACTCCAAGATTAAAAAATAAAATCAATTTAAAAATAAAGTAATGAATATATGTCCTTGCAACACAAAACAATATGAAGTGATTTAGAATTTCCTTGTTACTGCCTTTTAATTTGTTATCAAACATCTGTGCTCTTGGAAGAAGAATCCCAGACCCAAAACATCCCAGTGATTGGAACCCACTCAATAACATTTGTCAGGAAAAATCACTGACGAATATACGCTTACCAGCAAACCAGAGGCCTTAAGAGTTCAAGCACAATGCATTTAATCAAGCAGCAAAGGAAAGAAAGTGACAATTGGGATTATCCTAGCCAGTCACAAAAGTGAAATGAGTATCATTCCTGACAGTTTAATACACAACGATAAGAAAGATCATATAGGAGTAGATCATATGTGATTGGGGAGCATTTGCGAATAAGGCAAATACAAACTGTTGAGTGTTGCTTTCAAACAAGTGTAAAGAAGTATACGCTGGGAACCTCTCTGTCTAGAGTAAAGCATTTCCTAGGTTGAATGCTTGCCAGTCACATCTATTATTCTCAGGTCTCTGCCAGGCAACACCATCACAACTCTCTGTTGCTATAGTCTTATGATGTCATGGTCAAAGAGCAAATCTTGCCAGCCAGATTCTGAACTTCCTTTCTTCAGAGCTTTGTTTTGGCAACACTGGCTTCTGTCTATTAACGCATGGTGCCAGGAAATCCTTTCCTGCATAAGGATGACATAGCAACCCTTTTGCTCCTAAGCTCCCTCCTGAGGACAGGCAGGCAAAAGGAGGCACAGTGAGCCAATGCAAAGATTTTGGTTTCTGTTTTTAAGTCCTTGTAGCACAAAACAGTTAGAAGTGGTTTAAAATATAATTGTTAAACTAGTTTTATTTACTTTTAGCTCACCAAGTCACAAAGCTTAACCAAGGTCCAAAGCACTCTGGGGGCCAGAATCACCTAAAATCAAGAGGTCAGGAACTGAAACAAATGGGTTTATTCTTATGAACTAACCAGGATGTAAACAAGTTCCAAGTAAAAAGACAGTAAACCAACATAACATAAAAAATTAACAGCAAAAGGTAATTCCAGGCTTCTAAAAGCAGAAAAGGATATGTTTCTCAAGAGTTTAATAGAGCACCATCAAGAAAAGCAGACAGGAAGAGATTACATGTGACTGGGAAACATTAAGGGATGGCATACATACAGTTGATGAGTGTGGATCATCTTGCGTGGTTCAACTTGTGCAAAGAAGTATACCCTGGGAATCTGTGGGTCTTAGTCACCTTTATTTAGACATGTCACTAAGACATACAGATTCCCAAGATAACTCAATCATATTTCTGCAGGTTGCTGATGAACTCTAGAGATCTCATCTCCGTAGGACGTCACATCTCAACTCTCTACTTAAACATTTGGCCAATTTCACCATCAGAGTTATTCTTGGCGATCAGTTTCTGGGCTCCCTTTCCTTGGGTTTACGTGGTAGTGATGTTGGATCCTGCCAAAAAAAGTAATAAGAAAAGATTACCCCAGTTCTACCCATCCCATAATACCACTCCACCACAGGGAGATGTTCCCCAGTAATTTAAAATTGAACTAGTAAGAAATGGCATTCAGGGTAGAAATTACATGATTAGTGGAACATTTTTTAAGGAATATACATAGTGAATAGCCTGTGGCCATTAAACGTGTATTAAAGGAAACATGTTGTTGGCGCCACTGACATATAGGGAGTCATATCACCAGGACATACATTACGTAGGGCAACTCTGTCTCATTGCTGTAGGTTTGTAAAAATATCATCAGTGACTATCAAATGCTCATAGAGAGAGGCCAAATTGCCTGCCTCAGAAAATCTTCTGCACTGAGAATTTTTGCATAAGGCTGATTTATTTTCAATCTAACTCAGTTTTTAAGGACTCTTGGCGTCAACACCCAGTAAAACCAAGAGCTGTGGAAGCATTGCTGATGGATTTCTTCTTAGGAATAAACTACAAGACATGAGAGTTCAAGCAAAAAGCATTTAGTCCAACAACAGAGCAAAGAAGGTGAATCACCCTTCTACCACCACTGGCAAACCCCCATCCCCACAATATGTGGTTTTCTCACTGATACTTCAACACTGAACTAGCAAGTGATACAGGCAGTGATCACACATGACAGGGGAATATTTTTCAATGGTTAGGCACAGTGCATACTTGTGGGTATCAATACTCTATGAAAGATCACCTCTGTCTTGGTTATGTATAAGGCCACATATCACAAAGGGCATACATGCACTTGGGGCAACTGAATCTCAACGCATCGAGTTTAACAAAGATATCACCTGTGACCACTGACCACTCAGGGAAGATACAGGTAGAGTGAATGACTGAGTTTCATCATTTGAACAAAGATATATGTGAATAAGGAGCATGCATGCTGAAGTTACACATAGAACACTATGTCTTCGGGGAATATTCGAACTGGGGCAATTAACATGAAATGCTAGAGAATTGCTGATGTCCTCTGGTGAGCTCATTTCTCTGTTGGATAGAACAATTCAAATCTTTGGTTACACGATCACTGAAATTCTTGGCCTCTTCTCATTAAAGTTGACTGCTGGCCATACTGATTGCCATCTACTAAGGAATGATGATCAAAAAGGACTTTCCTGGATATAAGCAGGATGTCATCTTTGTTTGAAAGTCCATCAGCAATGGACTGTCAAAGCTCCTAGAAGAGGGCAGGAAAACAAAAACCAGGTAAGTGCCTGTCTATACAAAGTTTAAGTTTATTCATTGGATCACCATTTTTTCAACTGAGCGTAAGAGCTTGCACTAAAAAACATTTGGGGTAAAGTGAGTATTTTCTTACGAAACTAATTTAGGTCTAAAAGACTGGAAGCTAGTTCATGAGGTGGCCACTGAGGTTACAGAAGAGAAGGAAACCCTTTCCCAGGCAGGAAACTGGTTTTTTGAGGCCCAGATGATGGGTTTCAATGGATCCTTCCTGATCCTCATTTGTTACCCCAGCTTGTGGGCTCTTCTCCAGGAGGAGACTAGAATGAGAACTACATACTAAGCCTTCCAGAAGGATTTTAGGACCTAAAATATAAAATATTATCTTACCTTGAAGCCTGGGGAATGGTGATGCCTTAAATATCTAAGAATCAGAACCACAGGAATAATGCTCAAGGCCAACATTCCAGAAACTTTAGGTCACTGTGACTTTCCCTGGTGGAAGCTGGACAAGTTACATTGTGAATCTGTAAGAAAAAATAACCAAAATCTTAGAAGCTCAGGAATTTGTATCTCAGTAAGATTTAGAAAAAGTTACTACTCAAGACTCAGGAAGGTAAACATATATGAGTGGGGCAAAGGAAACAAAGACCAATTTGCAACCCAGGAAAACCCCGAGACAAACATAATAATCAGAAATAAAATCCAGAAAAACTTTTAGGTCAATATTTGTCTGGCTTGGTAGAACAAAGTCTTCAATATATGAGAGTAAGGCAATCTGTCAAAATGCCAACTGAAAGTCTCATACAGAAATTCTACAGATACAGTGACTAAGAAAAAACTAAATTTCAAAATCACACGTAAGAAAAAATGCTGTACATGTTCTATCTATGGCACATTTCTTCTGGGATAAAAATCCTCTTTGGTCATCAGAGAGTTCACACAGGAGAGAAACTATATACATGTGATCAGTGTAGCAAAGACTTCCTTTGGAGAGCCTACCTCAAGTCATAAGAGGAGAGTCATACACAGGAGAGAAACCCCATAAATGTGATGAATGTGATAAAGGCTTTATTTGGAGAGATTGCCCCAGTGCCTATCAGAGAGTCCACACAGCTGAAAAATTATATACTTGTGATCAGTGTGGAAGAGAATGAAAAGTTATTCAAAATTTTAATTAATCAGAAACTCCACACAGGTAAGAAACCCAATGAATGTGGCAAAGGCTTCATTTGAAGAGGACATCTCATTGTTCATCAGAAAATTCACACAGGAGAGAAACCCTATAAATGTTAGGAATGTAGCAAAGACTTCATTCAAAGAACATACTTCAGTGTTCAATGGAGAGGACATAGTGGAGAAACTCTATAGATGTGATGAATGTGGTAAAGGCCTCCTTCAGAAGGCTTGCCTCCATGCTCATTAGATAATCCATATACATGTGATGAAAGTGTGGAAGAAGATTCTGAGATTATTCAAATTTTTATAGATATCAAAGACTACATACAGGTGAGAAACCCTATCCATGTGGCGAATATGGCAAAGGCTTCATTTAGGGGATCAACATAGGGGAAAAATGTTGCAAGTATGATAGATATGGCAAAGGTTTCATTTACTCTGGTTCATCAGTCACCTATGGGAGAGGAACCAAATATGTGTGACCAGCGTGGGAGAAGATTCAGCCAACAGTGACACTTTAACAGACATCAGAGGGTCCACTCGGAAAAGTCCTATGCTTGTGATCAGGGTGGCAAAGGGTCCATGCAAAGAATAACTTTTAGTGGCCCTTAGAAAGTCCTCTGAAGAGAGAAACCCTATGTATACAGTGTTTGCACAAGAGGATTCAGGCATTCCTCACATTTTTATAGAACTTAGATAATAAACATGGTAGACTTCACTGTTCAGTGGAAAGTTAACACTAGAGAAATGATAAGAAATTTGAAGAAAGCTTTATTCAGACATTTATGTTTAGAGAGTGAACATATGAGAGAGAAACTGATTAAATATGGCATTTGTGGAAAAAATTTTATCTTGAGCTCACATCTTTAATGCTCATAATAAAGTATACCCAGAAATGAAAAAAAAGACACTGGAGGTTAGCACCTAGTCAAAATCTGCCCAGAAGAGCTCTCAATGATTGGTTTATACTTATTAGTCCCCTGAAGGACATAAGAGTTCTATCAAATGGTACTTAATCAAAGAGCATAGTAAATAAAACTAAAGATTCCCAGTGCTGACCCCCAACACGAAAGTCATACTTTCTAAGAGTTTAATATAGCATCATACAGGAAAGAAAACATGGGACAGTAGAACATTTGTGGCTGGAGTACAGCTAGCTAACAGCTGATGCCAATGAAGCTAAATAAAGAAGCATATGACAAGAAGCTCTATGTTTAGGGCATGTTTAAAGGAATGTGCCATCAACATATATATGTGGGTCATATGTAATAATGTGTGATTAGAGTATAAGTTTACCCAGGGCAACTAAATCTCAACGGGGCAGATTTGCCAGAGTCTTTTGGTGACCTCATCTCTGCTGTACACTCCACCTTAGCTCTTTGATCTCATCTCCCTATTGGACACCACATTTCAACTCTGCTAATACATTCTGCTGATCTCATGGTCCTTGAGCTACTCTCTGCAATGAGCTTCTGGCCTTCCTCTCTTCAGGATTTCCTGCTGGCAGTGCTGGCTTCTGCTTATTAAAGTACAGTGCCTGAAAAGCCTTTCCTGAATAAGGGCAGCATGACAAACATTCGATACTAAGCTTCCTGCTGAATGCTGGCAGGCAGAAGGCAGGAAGTATTCCAACATGCAAAGATAAAGACTATTCTTTGGCATGCCAATTTCTAGTAAAGAATAAAACTTCTTGTGCCACAGAATTATATGAGGTGGTTCAGAATTTCCTTTTAGGTCTGTTTCAGATCCCATATGACAGGGGAATACTTTTTGAGGGACACATACAAGGAATGTGACCACTGAATTTGTGCAAAGAAGTATACACCAGGAACCTGTACATCTAGGTCACGATTAGGAGGACACATAACCAAGATATACAGATACTTGGGGCAACTCAGTCTAGTCTCAGGAATACTGATTGATGTGCCAAAAATAACATCCATGAGTTATTAAATAGTCGAGGCCACTGAACTTGGACAAGGAGGTATACAACAGAAACACATATGGTAAGGTCACATGTAGAACAGCATGTCACCTGGGCATATGTGTGGCTGGTGCAACTAAATTCTAATGTCACCATTTACCAATATCCTATGGAGATCTTCTCTATTGGGCATTAGATCTCAAATCTCGATTGAGAAATTCTGGTGATCTTATGATCACTTTCTCTTTAATATCATTACCTGGTTGCATTGGCTCCTCTCTTCTAAAGAATGACAGATAGAAGTATTTTTCTGGATATAGACAGGATATGGGCTCCCTTTTCCCAAAGATCCCAGAAGAGAACAGGAAAACAAAAACTTAATTATGGGTTTATTCTTAAAAGTGAAATAAAGGATGTAAGAGTTGAAGAAAACAGGCATTTAATTAAACAACAGACTAAAGAAAAGTGACAAAAAATTATTCTGGTGCCCCAAAAGCACATGAATCATATATCCCAAAGATTCACTAATATATATATATATATATATATATATATATATATATATNTCAGGGTTTAAAAAATTGTTTGAATATTTCCTAGTCATAGCCCAAGGTTGTGGTGGCTAACTTATGACACACATGCCAAAAGGGGGGTCACTGAGAGCCCTCTTTGTGGGTACTACTGCTATTGCCCCAGCACAGAGTTCACCAGAGTTCATTACTAAAAAGTCAGAGGGAGTGAGGCTGGGCTGCTTTCCAAGGGTGCCTGAGGAAAAAGGTTTGTCATTGGTATCCTAAGGTAAATGATAATAAAAAATGTTCTCTCTTCTTAATATACATACATATATACATTTATTTCTTAATATATAATATTTATATAATTATATAATAAACACATAAATAAATAATATATATGTATATATATTTTTTTAGTTAAGGAGAGGGGGTACTATAGATGCTGTATGTAAAAATAATCATACTATATACCTGAAATAATAAGACATTCCTGGCCCTAAATCATAAATCATTTGAATACAAATGTCAGTGCATCTGATATTTGAATATTTTCCATACATCTATGCAAAAAGAACCTTACCATGACTGCAGTACACTTGCCTCTTCTGAAAACACGTCATAGATTCATATCACTCTTTAGGTCAGCATCAAATCAGAACTCTAGGATACATTAGTAAAAAACAAAAGGCAGATAATAATCAAACAGCATAGCCAATAAAGTGACATCATATTGTCCTAATACTTCAAATGCACAAGGGGAATACTGGCTGACAGCATGTTTGTGTTACATATAAGACACATGTAAAAGGGGCATACATGTGGCTAGGGAAACAGAACTTTTATGGAACAGAAATGCCAGTGCCTTCTGGTGATATCATCTTGCCAGTGGTTAATAAATCTTAATTTTCCACCAAGAAATTCTCTTAGTTTGATGATGACTTTTTTTTTTTATGCAAGCAGTTAAAACCCCTCTCCTCACTTTCCTGCTGTATTTAAGTTAGTACACATACCCATTGTCTCTGTAGATGCGTATATTCTTCGAAGTCATCTTCTAGCCCTTGTGGTTTCCATGAGTAAAAGTATGGGGATCAGAAAACATTAGAGGGATATAGGCATAACAGCTCCTTTACTGCATATCTCTCAGCTGAGGACAGGCATGCAATACTGTGCAGAATGGCCCCTTGAAAAAAAAAATCCATTATTTGGACTGTTAGTTGTATTGAACGCAAAAGTGCCAGACACAAAAGCTCACCCCAGACAAATCTATCTTGGGGTTAGAAATTCCTTGCATGTACTGTTTACTTCTTAACCTACTTCACTGTCAAAATCCTAAACAAACTGGTCTAAAAATTAATCAAAGCCACAAGTAAAATGCAAAAGGGTGATAAGGCTTGAGCTCTGTACTCCATTATACAACATTTCTGCTTTTATTACATTTCATTATATTTCTCTCCCAGCAGCATAGCTTTTTGTGCATATTCGGGTTTGTGCAAAAACTTGATTTCTTCTTACACGTGTATAAACCTTGAGGGAGACCACATACCTTAATGAAAAAGGCTGACGCCTTAGCATCTAAATCTCTGGCTCTGTGTCTTTCATCTGACCTTTTCTAGCTGTGTAAATGTGTTCAGCTCACTTCATGTTTCTGTTTCCTTCAAGTCCTAGCTTAAAGTCTCACTTCTTTGCAAGAAGCTTTTCCCAGTCTTCCTTCATGTTAGTGTCGATTATTGTCAATTCGTACTGTCTATCTCGTATTAGGAGATAGTTTTTTGTGTGTTGTCTCCCTCCTTAGACGGTGAGCTCCTTGAGAGCACAGAATGAATTTTGACTTTCTTTGTATGCCCAGCACTTAACACCTAACAGACACTTAAGAAATGCTCATTGACTGACTGACTCTATACCAGTTTCCTGCCAGAGATCACACACAACTAATTAAAATCTAAGAATTAAATGCAAATTAATTAAAAACATAAATTAAGGAAAGGAAGGAATGCCTTAGTTCAGGTACACACCAAGAAGGGAGACATACAAGAAATACTGATGACCAGCGAATTTGTACAAAGAAATATATTCCACAAATAGAATTTATGTTCAGTTCAAATGAGAAGAAATATGTCATTAGGGCATACATGTATCCTGGGCAACTGCGCTCTTGCTGTAGGGTCATTAGTATCCTCTGGTAATGTAATTATTTCAAATGCCTGATCCTAAAGAACTACTAATGATCTACACTTACCTCCTCTCTTAAAAAGGGAGTGGGAGGCAGATGTTGAAGGTCTGACCATTCATGACAACCTCCTGGATGGCTAGGTTCCATGGGAAATGATTTCATTAGCAAAACAGAAGGCAATGAGAAAAAATAAAAAGAACTTCTCTGTTAAGAGGTTTATCCACATATGAACAAATAAAAGCAGAATTAAGAAAATCATGCATATGGCAATGAAAATTATCTCATCATACATTTCTGAAATAACAGATATTTCAGGTAAAAGTCATGATGCATAGAAAAGATGATATGAAATGATTCACTTCTTTATATAGCTCCTAGGGTACTCTTCTCTCCAAACTAAGACTACAGAAGAAGTATCTGAGGTTCAATAAATCTCTCGGTCAACACCCCAAAAATTATAACTGCAAAGCTGTTATGATGGCTATGACATAACAGTTAACCACAAGACATATCAGATTAAGAATAAGGCATTTAATCAAGTAGCCTAACAAATAAAATGATAACAGAAGAGTCCAACAGCACTCCCTATGTCCATTTGGCATATTTAAAATACCACCAGTAAAGGATACACGGTGCAAATGGAGAACATTTATGAAACAGCCGTGGCCAATGAGATATATACCAAGAACACATATACCCTGGTCATATGAGTAGTAACATGTTACCAGAGGATAGGTGTACCTGGGAAAACTCATTTCTGATGCTCCAAGATTGGGAGGTCCTCCTCTACTTATGCTGTGTTTCTACAGGGATTTAAAACAGTTACTTTCCACTCAGAAAATGCCGTTGAATAATAATATCATATACCTGAAATTATAAACATTATTGTCCAGAAATCATGGTCCATTAAAGGAAAAATGAATACCTCAGTTTTGCATTGCCTTCCATTTATGTAACCCTAGGGAGACACCCCTCTTATGAATCGAGAAAAACTTTGCCAGGTTAAAAGGATTCTTTTGGTCAGCACCCATCAAAAATGTGGCTTAGAAGCTGTCACTGAGAAATTTATTTTTACCAGGCAACCAGAGACCACCTTCATTCAAACAAAAGGTTTTTAATTTAATTTATTTAATTATGCTATTTAATCAATAGCATTGCAAGTAAAGTAATAGTAAATTATTTTCCACACACTTTTCCTACCAATTAACAAGCTGCACAAAGAGATGGGAATACCTAAATATGGAGATATAGGTATACACCAGGAATACGTGTGACTAGGTTACATGTAGAGAAACACATGTAACATGGACACACATATAGCTGAGGCAACACAAATCTGATGTTGAAGGACTTGATCATGCCATCTAATTGTCAGAGATCATATGTCATTTGTCAAATAAATTCTGTGGATATGGTGATCATAGAACTTCTTTCTGCAGCAAAACAACCTAAAACCCACAGATATATCATGTATAGTAACCAGACCACAAACTCATTGTCTTCAAGCACTTAGACACTTTTTGGAATTGTGACCACAGAGAGGCATGAAAGATTGTTGATACACACCTTCTAATTGACTGAAGGGAAGTAAGTTAGGCAGAATAGATTCAATGCAAATCAGTAAGTGTATTATATGGACTAAGAAAATTTAGCAGAGAAGGCAAGTCCTTTTCATAGACCATTACCTGACTCCAGGGCAGAAATTCCACGTAAATCCTCATGGTATACCACAAACGAGTCCAAGATGGAGGGAAAGATGATCAACTTACAAAAATATTCAAAGAAGTCCTGCAATAACAGCAAACAATTGAAAAGAAAGAGGTGGTCCATTGCTTTGGGAATGGTGGACAACCTGTGCCAGGTGAATAAATGACAAATCATTGTGCCTTAAGACACAATGAAAAATTGAGAAAAAAATAGAAAAAAGCAGATCATTTGACTGATAAAAGGAAACGTGTCAGAAGCAAAAGAATCATATACATTATGACTACAACAAACTAAAATAAAAGAATGCTAAAAGTGATTGATGCCCAATTCTGGGCCTACAGAAGTAATAATAAATAACTCTTCCATCCACTGAGTAAAAAGGTGAGATGACAGATGCTGATTGATCAGATGCAGTTACATTGCCGTTTGGCTCTTCTTTATAGCATGGGAAGATTCATTAGTGAGGGGCATCAAGGGAAATGATTAATTGGGAAAACCAAAGACAAAACTTAAACAAAAAGAACTTTTGTAAAAGGTAATATATCTACAGAGTCAATGACCCACAAAATTCACAAAGGACAACTATATTGTTTACCTGAAATAAGAGGCATTTTAGGTACCAAATCATGAATCATGGAAACATAAATAAAAATTATCACAGCCCTCTGGGAACATATAGTCTGAAAGGCACCTCACTGATACTTAGAGCTTGGAAAAAACAGTCCAAGGGCCAGTGCATCCTGTGTTTTCAGCCATGTAAATATATCTCAGAAGTAGCAATAATCAGTTTGTTTTTGCCAAGCCATCAGTGAATACGCATTAGATTAAACAAAATATATTTACTTAAACAACACATAAAATTAAGTGAAAACAAAAGTTGAACTCTCTGGATCCCAAAAGCATAGGAGTGATATTTGAGTAATAATAATACCACTTATCATTAAAAATATGGTACTGCCTCAGAGACAGAAGGGAGGATCAATGAGGTAAATGACCTCAACAAGATAGTGTATGAAAAACCCAAACAGCCCAGCTTTTGGAACAATAACTCACTATTATATTATCACTAAAAACTCTTGGGAAAATTGGAAGACAGTATGGGATAAACTAGGTTTAGAACAATATCTTATACGTAAATGACTTAAATAGAAAGAGTCAAATCATAAAAAAGTTAGATGAACATATAATACCTGTCAGATATGTGGAAAAAGAAAGGAATTTAAGACCAAGCAAGAGACAGAGAACATTACAAAATGTAAAATGAATGACTTTGATTATATCAAATTAAAAAGGTTTTGTACAGACAAAATCAATACAACCAAAATTAGAAGGAAAGCAAGAAACTGAGAGAACTTTTTATAATAAAACTCTCTGATAAAGGTTTAATTTCCAAAATATATAAGGGACAAAGTCAAATTTACAATCAAGCCATTCCCCAATCAACAAATGGTCAAGGGACATAAATAGGCAGTTTTCACATGAAGAAATCAAAACTATCAATAAGCACATGAAAAAGTGTTCTAAATCCCTCCTGATTAGAGAAATGCAAATTAAAACAACTCTGAGGCACCACCTCACTCCTAGCACATTGGCCAATATGACAGCTAAGGAAAATGATAAATGTTGGAGGGGATATGGCAAAATTGGGACACTAATACACTGCTGGTGGAGTTGTAAATTGATCCAACCCTTCTGGAAGGCAATTTGGAACTATACCCAAAGGGCTTTAAAAGACTGACTGCCTTTTGAACCAGCCATACCACTGCTGGGTTTGTACCCCAAAGAGATGATAAGGGAAAATATTTATAGCCATGCTCATTGTGGTGGCAAAAACTTGGAAAATGAGGGGGTGTCCCTAAATTGGGGAATGGTTAAACAAATTGTGGTATTTGTTGATGATGGAATACTATTGTGCTCTAAGGAATAATGAACTGGAGGAATTCCATGTGAACTGGAAAGACCTCCAGGAATGGATGCAGAGTGAAAGGAGCAGAACCAGGAGAACATTGTACACAGAGACAGATACACTGTGGCACAATCGAATGTAATGGGCTTCTGTACTAGCAGCAATGCAATGACAGGACAATTCTGAGGGACTTATGAGAAAGAACACCATCCACATCCAGAGAAAGAACGGTGGGAATAGAAATGCAGGGAAAAAACCAATATGATTGATCACATGGTTTGATGGGGATATGATTGGGGATGCTGATTTTAAATGATTTCTCTATTGCGGATAATAATAGGGAAATAGGTTTTGAACAATGATACATGTAAAACCCAGTGGAATTGCTCGTTGGCTATGGGAGGGGGGTGGGAGGAGGGGAGGGAAAGAACATGAATCATGTAGCCATGGAAAAACAGTCTAAATTAATTAATTAATGAAAAATGAAAAGAATTAATAATAATACCACTTACAAAGAAGCAGAGACACCGGTAGAGTGTTCTTTGTGCTCAATGTACGCTTGTTGAGGAGGTGTGTCCAGGAAACACTTGCGGATAATGTACGTGTGCAAAGAAATATACACCAGGAACGAGTATGTCATGGTTACTGTTTTAGTCACACGTAACCAAGATATACTCGTACCCGGGGCAACTTCCTACTTGATTACTTCAGAATTGCCTCTGGGGATGTTAGCTCTCTGCAGGACAGCATCACATCTTGACTCAGAAAATGCCATCAACCATCACTCTGCAACTAGCTTCTTGTCTCTACCTCTACAAGGTCATCTGCTGTCCTTCTCGCTTCATGTCTGCTAGGGTAAAGCAAATTCCTGGATAAGGGCAAGACAAAATAGTTTCATTATTCCACAGTTTCCCAGGGATCAGAGGTAAAAAAAAATCCAGGCAAGGTTCTGCCACAAAAAAGAGTAAATCTATTCTTTTTGGACTTCCAGTTTCTAATACTGAATGTGAGTAATTGTACAAGAAAAATATCTGAAGTTGGGTTAGAACTCTCTTATATTACCCAATTTAACTTCTAGTACTTCTCTGCCTTCAAAACTCATTTCAGGAAACCCACATGCAGTCTATGGACACTGAGAACACATACATGCTGCCTCACTAGTAACATTATCACTGAGAAGAAACAAATTAAGGAAGACTTATTCAAGTAAGAAAAGGTGATGTCTTTTCTCAAAACAATGTTCCATGCTGACAGCTTTCTTGTGTTTATTCATCAGAAGCACAATTAAAAATATAATACCCACTCACCTCTTTTGTTTTTTGCTATATTTAAGGGCACAAACTCGTGGTTTCGCTATGTGTTTATAAGTCTTGTTGGAAGAGGCATCTGTGGTGTATAGGCAAGAGGAGTGACTTGAGATTAAAAAGAATTGATTTGGGTCCTGCATTTGATACTTTATTGTCTTGAAAATCAGAACACGTCAAATAACATCTCCTATGGAATAATCATTGAAAAATTGTCAGAAGAACTCAAAGTGTGAGGAAATTTTAAAACTGTACTGAAACTGAAAGATGTACATGGCAAAAGAAGAAACATCCAATGTGGGAAGATATCAAGGGAACAAAAGAAGTGAAATGCATCAAAGACGTGATTCTGAAATGGTTTATTTTTTCTGAAAAATAATTCATAACCCTATAAAAATAGTTAAAAAGGTTAATTTCTTTGGACTCAGAAATCTTCCAATAGGATATAAGCCTTTAGCACATCAAAGAAAGAGGGAAAGATCATGTATAATCAAAAATATTTAAAATTTTACTTGTAAAAAAAGAAAAATCCTAGAAACTGAGTGCTTAGGGAAAGTTTAACCAAATTGTGCTAAACAAATTAATGAAAAATCATTGTAGCTTAAGAAAACATGAGAAATGCAGAAAACTGGAGATAACACGAATTATCTAATGCCAAGAAAAAAATAACAAAGCCATGATATTTGTATATATAAAAACTCTGGCAATAAAACAATGCTAAAAGTGATTGATGAGGGGGCAGTTGATGGCTCAGTGGATGGAGAGCCAGGCCTAGAGATGGGAGGTCCTGGGTTCAAATATGACCTTTGGCATTTCTTAGCTGTGTGATCACTTAAGCCCTATTGTCTAACCATTATGACTTTGGAACTGATATTTAGTATCAATTCTAAGACACAAAGTAAGGTTTGGGCTTTTTTTTAAGTGATGGATGCTCAATCTTGGTCAGAGAATAATGAAAAACTTTTATTTTGCTATTTTGATAGTATTGTTTGTTCTTGTTCATTTTCTTTTTTAAAAAAACGCTCACCTTCAATCTTAGAATCAATACTGTACATTGGTTCCAAGGCATAAGAGTAGTAAGGGCTAGGCAATGGGGGTTAAGTGACTTGCCCAGGGTCACACAGCTAAGATGTATATGAGGCCAAGTTCAGTCATTTATACCCATGACTGACTCTAAGTGAACCCAATCAGAGTTTTCTTAGCAAAAATGTCAGAGTGGTTTGTGGTCTCCTTTTCTAATTCATTTTATAGGTGATGAAAGTGATGTAGACAGGGTCCTCCCAAGTGTCTGAGGCTACATTTGAAATCAGGAAGAGGAGTCTACCTGACTTCAGGCCCAGCACTCTGTGCTCAATGGCACCAGTGAGCTAATCAAATGCAGCCTGATCAGGTGCAGCTAACCTACTCTCTGGCTTTCTTTTTAGCATGGGAAGATTCACTAGTAGGGGGCAGATTTCAAGGAAAATGTCTTACTGACAAAAACTAATAATAAAAACAAAATAAAACTAAAAAAAGCAAGTTTTTCTCTCTCCTTTTCTCTACTTATGTGTGTACATCTGTGCTTGTGGTATGTTTATGAGTATACACACAAATAAATAGGAAAGGAGTAAATTGAGATATATATGAAATAAGGGACATTTCAAACTCCAAATAATGACTCATCATACTTGGAAATACAAATAAAATTTCTTTAAAACTCTTCTATTCATGTAGTCCCCAGGAAGTCTAATCCCTAAGGCTTTGCAAATCTACTGAAAATCGTAAGCAAGCTTGGTTTTTAAGCCCACTCAAAACAATGGTTCAGGTGAGTTTTCTTTTACTAAGTAACAAGAGGACATATTAGTTTAATTTAAATAAAAGATATTCAATCAAACCAAACCATAGAGCAAATAAAGTGACAATAAAGGATTTCCCTCCTAACCACCTTCAAAAAAAGCAAAAGAGGTCTACTCATAGTGGAAAACAATGACAAACAGAGAGATCACATTAGCCCAAAGAATATTCATTGAAAAGTACTTACGTGAAACATCTGCGATCACTGGATTCGTATAAAGAAGTCTACACTAGGGACGGGTATACCAAGGTCACATGTAGGTAACAATGTAACCCAAATATACTCGTCCCCAGAGCAACTCAATTCTAGTGCTGCCAGACTGCCAAAGTCTTCTGTTGCTGTCATCTGCAGGAAAGCATCACATTTCAATTTTCCACTCAGAAGTATTGATGATCTCATAACCACTGAGCTTCTCTCTCAATCCAACTTCTAGACTCCCTCTCTTCAAGGTTATCTGCTATGTATCTAGCCTCATATCTGCTGTAGTGGAGTTACTAGAAAAAGCCTCTCTTGGATATGGGAAGAACTACAGGTCCTGTTTTCCATAATCATAAGACAGTACAAATAAACAAAAGCCAGACAGAGTTCTGCCACAAAAAGGTTTAGGTCTTTTCAACAGAATTCCTATTTCTGGTACTTAAATCAAGTCCTTGTCCAAAAAAACTATCAGACAGGACTTGTTAAATCCTGTCTAATTTTATATTAATTCTGTGCTTCACTTATAGCAGCCTCAAAGGCAATCTAATCTACAGAGAGTAGGGATATACATTACTTGACTCCTAACATCTTCACTCCACTGATGAAGAAATTAATGTAAGGAATTGCTACAGTAAGAAAAAGTGCCAATAGCTTTGCCTTAATCATATCATACCTGGCCACACTGTTACCTTTGCTATATTTATTCATTAGCAGCAATAGGATAAAAAAATCCCAAGACCATCCCACCCTTTAACCAGTGTGCAAAAGTGATTGTCTCCTTTTACGTGTCTAAGAGTTCATGGGAGAAGAACCTATGACACACAGCAAAAAGCCAAGAAGTTCTGGATCTGACACTACATAGCTGTGGGAACGAGGACAAGTAACATAATAACATGATATTAGACTTTCTGTCACAACAAAAAGGCGAGGTATCTAAAAAGACTAAGAGTATGAAGAAGGCAAATTAAAACATCTTCAAAGGGTATGTGGAAAAATTTCTAAGTAGCAAAGATAATATAAGATGGAAAAATTCAGTGTGGGAGGAGACTTTGGGAAAACACAGCAAAACTGTCACTCTAAACCAATTCAGTTGTTTTGGGAAAAAATTCAGAATTCTGCCAGAAAAGTAATTAAAAGAGTTTATTTCTTTATATTCAGGCATGCTCTTACAAGACATATACCCCAAGGAAGTAAAAGACAGAAGGAAAGATGTAGTACATAAAAATATTTAAAGCAGGGATTTTAATAGTGACAAAAAGAAAGTGGGACTCATAGCATGAGTAATGTCTCAATAAAATATACTACATGAATTAATATCAAACTTAAAAAGGATAAATTCAGAGAAATCAGGAAAAATGTATCACATGATGCACTAAAATAGCAGATAAAAGATAATCATGATTCTAGCGATTCAAAAAAGGGAAAAAGAAAAGTACATGAGCTCCAAATATTAATGGTCGAGAAATGATAATAAATACTCTTTTCCTCTTACCATGAAGGCAGTGAGATAAAGCTAATGTTTACTTAGATGCAGTTCCTCTGTTGTTTGGATTTTCTTGAATGAGAAGATTCTCTAGTAGGGGCCAGGTTTCAAGGGAAATGGCATTGGTGGAAAAATTAATGATAAAAATAATAGAAAAAGCTTCTGAAAGCCTATCCATATCTGTACATCAGAAGGGATGAAGTATACAGAACCAATGATCCATATAATTATAGAATAACCATATGAAACAAGCATTTGAGATTTCATAGCATGAGGTTCCAAATTCCATTCATGTAACCTTGTGAGTACCTCACTAATTCTTATTCCACATTCTAAAGTACCCCTACCTCAGGAGCTACCATTGATTAGTTTACATACACAAGAAAAGTAGAGGACACATCATTCTAAACAAAAATAAGGTAAGTGAAATAGTATGGCAAATTAAGTTACAATAAAAGATTTCCTTTCTCAAACTCCAAAACATAAAGGCTAAAATAATGAGTAATCCTAAGAAAGAAGCAAAGAAATAGGAAGAAACCATAATCACTGAATACTTGTCAAGGGAGTACTTCCAGGGAACGAGTTGGCCAGAGAACTTGCACAAAAAATACAGTGGATCAAGTATGCTGAAGTTACATGTAACCAAGAAATATTCATACCTGAGGCAACTCATTACTGATGCAGCTGGATTGCTGATATCATCAAGGTTGTTCCCTCTTTAGAATGGCATCACATCTCAAGTCTTCACTCAGATATCCTGTTGAGGTTATCTCTGCAGCCAGCTTTTGGACTTGCTATCTTCATGGTCATCTGCTGCCTATTTTGTCTCACATTTACCAAGAAGTGATGACCAGAAAACTCCAGGAAAAGGTAAGATCTTTTCTTCCAAAAGCTCCTTGATTGGTATAAGCAAGCAAAAGTCAGGCAGAGTTACCCACCAAAGGGTTAAAAGTCTATTCTTTAGACTTCTAATATCTAGGACTTAAACACAAATAATGATAATGATCTGTACTGGGGTTAGACTTTTCTTATAAGTTCTATTTAATTTTTTAGTGTTTTTTAGTTCTATTTCCCTACAGCCCATTTCAGCAAATAAAAGGCAAAGCTCTGGACACTACGCTAGGGATGTATACATCCAACTTCACTATCAACATCTTCACTATAATGAAAGAGAAATTAATCTATAGAAGACATCAAGTAAGAGAAGATGGCAATATCTTTTCCCTAAGTCAAACTAGTGGATGTTGAAATTTTTATAATATGTATCTATTAGTATGAGAATGAAAATATAATCCCCACTCCCCCTCCTCCTTTTTGCTCCATTTAAGCCAATGAGAAAATCTGCTGTCTCCTTACATGTGTATAAGTCTTAATGAGAGATGCACTTGTGATGGACATGGAAAAAATAATTGTAAGAGTCAAAAAATTCTAATTTGAATCCTGGATTTGACACTTTATAACTGTGTAAACCAGGTCAAGTCAAACAATATCTTGATACTTTTCTTATGGAATAACCATAGGAAATATTGCTAAAAGGAAGAATAGTATAAGGAAGGCAAATTAAAACAACATCAAGACATATGTAGTGACATTTCCAAATGGCAAAGATAAAAAATAGGGAAATATTCATATGAGGGGGGATTATGAAAAACAAGTATAGCAACATAGTAATGATGTTTGAGATAGTAATATATAAAATCTAAGATAGTTGAAGTATTCTGGAAAACAATTCATAACTATGCAAGAAAAATTAAATGTTCCATACCTTTGGACTCAGTGATGTTCCCAATGTATACATACTCAAGGAAAGTCATAGACAGAGAGAAAAATCATTTACATACAAAAATATTCAAAGAAATACTGTAATAACAGCAAACAATTGAAAAGAAAGAGGTGGTCCATTGCGTAAAACAACTTGTGCCAGGTGAATAAATGACATATCATTGTGCCTTAAAATGCAATGAAAAATTGAGAAAAAAATGGAAAAAGCAGATCACTTGACTGATGAAAAAGTGTCAGAAGCAAAAGAATCATATACGTTATGATTATAACTAACTAAATGAAACAATGCTAAAAGTGACTGGTGCCCAATTTTGGGCCTACAGAAATAATAATAAATAACTCTTCCATCCACTGAGTAAAAAGGTGAGATGACAGATGCTGATTGTTTGATCAGATGCAGTTACATTGCCGTTTGGCTCTTCTTTATAGCATGGGAAGATTCATTAGTGAGGGGCATCAAGGGAAATGATTAATTGGGAAAACCAAAGACAAAACTTAAACAAAAAGAACCTTTGTAAAAGGTAATATATCTACAGAGTCAATGACCCACAAAATTCACAAAGGACAACTATATTGTTTACCTGAAATAAGAGGCATTTTAGGTACCAAATCATGAATCATGGAAACACAAATAAGAATTATCACAGCCCTCTGGGAACATATAGCCTGAAAGGCACCTTACTGATACTTAGGGCCTGGATAAAACAACCCAAGGATCAGTTTATCCTGGGTTATCAGCCAAACAAGTATATCTCAAAAGCAGACAATGATCAGTTTGTTTTTGCCAAGCCATCAGTGAATACACATTAGATTAAACAATATATTTACTTAGGGTTCCTGGTTAAGATGGCGGCAGAGTAAGAAGCAGCTCTTAACCTCTCCTGACCTAAACACACAAAACTCCTCAAGGGGACATAAAAACAAGTCCAGACGAACAGAGGAACCCCACAACAGGGCACAGCCTGGAAGGTACCTGGAATCGAGGCATTTCCATGCTATAAAGGGGAGAAACAGCTCTCACTAAATCGCAGGCTGAGCAACCACCCCACCCCCACCCCCTCCACACACAACACCTATAGTGCCGAAGCCAGCTAAAAAGAAATAGAGCAAGTTTGGGGCACCCATCGAGTCATTGGCAGCTCCTGGCCCTGTTCCTGAGAGCAGGAAGATTTAGGACCCCAAAAAGCTAACGAACGCACACAAAATTTGAGCGCGGGAGCAGGGCGCCAAGAGTGGACTCAGGGATAGCTTCTCAATAGCAAACCACTGGTTTAAAAGGAAAAAGTATAAGGAAAAAGGGGGTGGGAAGAGGGGAGGATTCGAAAATGTCAGCAAATGCACAGCTGATGATTATAACTGAATGTGAATGGGATGAACTCGCACATAAAACGGAAGCAAATAGCAGAGTGGATTAGAAACCAAAATCCCACCATATGTTGTCTACAAGAAACACATATGAGGCGGGTGGACATACACAAGTTTAAGGTTCAGGGTTTGAGCAAAATCTTTTGGGCGTCAAATGAGAAAAAGAAGGAAGGAGTGGCTATTATGATTTCTGACAAAGCCAAAGTAAAAATAGATATGATTAAAAAAGATAGGGAAGGTCATTACA
>NC_058136.1:24166975-24324320 GCF_016433145.1 Gracilinanus agilis | reverse complement strand
TATATATATATAATGATACCATTTTGTCTTATTCTTATCCAGGTAGCCCCAGATTCCCATCAGGAGCAGTTCATAGGGTGCTAGGGAGGTTGGTTGGCCCTTGCAAAATTTAAATTGGAGCCCCCGGGCAGGGCAGTGTGCAATGTGCCTGACCAGATCAAGCTCAGAGTGAGACCAAAAGCTTATGTCAAAGCTTGAGGCTAAAATTTGAGCCATTAACAATCTCAGGGAGTGACTAAATCAGCACTGGGAGGTGTCTCTCAGAGCTCCCAGCTCACAGGTCATAATACCATCTTAGAAGAACTAACATTTGCAGATACCCAGAAATAAGATTAAGGGTAACAATCAAGGAAGAACTGAAGTTTAAGAGAATGTGCTATTCTCCTAGAGAACAATGACTAACTTTAAAATTAAAATTAAAATCAAGAAAAAGGCTGGAAAAATGAAAACCTTAAAAAACCCTAACAATAGAAAATTTTTATAGACAAATTCTGTGCACAGACACAGAAGGGGATAGTGAAATCAAAGCAAAACCATGCAAAGCTCCAAAGAAAAATATGAATTGGACTCAGATTCTGAAGGAACTCAAAAAGGATTTCAAAAATCAATTAAGAGAGGCAGAGGAAAAATGAGGGAGATAAGTGGAAGCAACGTAAGAAGAAATGGGCCAAATGAAAATGGAGGCTCAAAAGTTCATAGGAGAAAATTATTTCTTAAAAAATAGAATTGGACAACAAGAAGCTAATGATTTCACGAGACATCAAGAAACAATAAAACAAAATAAAAAGAATGAAAAAAACAGAAGAAAAAGTGAAATATCTCATTGAAAAAAATCACTGATATGCAAAATAGGTCCAGGAGAGACAACTTAAGAATTATTGGACTAGGGGCAGCTGGGTAGCTCAGTGGAGTGAGAGCCAGGCCTAGAGACAGGAGGTCCTAGGTTCAAAGCAGGCCTCAGCCACTTCCCAGCTGTGTGACCCTGGGCAAGTCACTTGACCCCCATTGCCCACCCTTACCACTCTTCTACCTATGAGACAATACACTGAAGTACAAGGGTTTAAAAAAAAAAGATTGAAGGGATTTAAAAAAAAAAAAAAGAATTATTGGACTACCTGAAAGCCATGATAAAATTAAAATCCTGGACATCATAACAAAAGAAATTATCAAAGAAAACTGCCCAGGTATTCTCGAACAAAAGAGTAAAATATAAATTGAAAGAATTTATAGATCACCTCCAGAAAGAAGTCCCCAAATGACAACTCCCAGAAATATAATAGCTACATTCAAGAGCCGCCCCTCCCCCCCCCATACCAAGGAGAAAATACTGTAAGGAACCAGAAAGAAAAAAATTCAAATACCATGGAGCTATAGTCAGGATTACATAGGATTTAGGAGCCTCCTCATTAAAGGTTCTAAAGGTGGGTGATATGATATTCTAGAAGGCAAAAGATCTAAGTTTACAACCCAAAATCACCTAACCAGCAAAACTGAGTATATTCTTCCAGGGGGAAATGGTCATTCAATAAAATAGAAGATTTTTTTAAGCATTCTTGATGAAAAAAATCAGACCTCAACAGAAAATGTGAAGCTCAAAGACAAGACCCAAGAGAAGGCTTGAAAAGGTAAATAAGAAAGAGAAAATAAATCACTCAATAAGGTCAGACTGTATTTATTCCTACATAGCAAGAAGATATTTGTAATTCTAAAAAAGTTTTATGAGTAGTAGAGCAGTTAGGAGGAGTATACATAGTCAGAGGGTGGGGAAGTAAACTGATTAGGATGATATGCAAAAAAGGGGGTATAAAAGAGGATTGCATTGAGGGAAAAGAGAAGGAAGAGATGGAATGGAGTAAATTATCTCAATTAAAGCGGCATGAAAAATGATGACAGTGGAAGGGAGGATGGTGGTGATGAGAGATGCTTAAACATTATTCTCATCATAACTGGCTCAGTGAGGGAATAAATTTTTAAAAGATAAATTAAATTAACTTCAGGAGGAAATAGGCAATAAAATTATACTAGTGAGGGACCTCAAATTCTCCTTTTTGTATCGAGATGAATCAAATAATAAATAAACAAGAAAGAAGTAAAGGAAGTGAATGAAATATTAGAAAAGGTAGAATTATTGATCTATTGATCTCTGGAGATAATTGAATGGGAATGAAAAGGGATATACCTTCTTTTTCAATGGTACATGGCTCCTACACAAAAACTGACCATGTACTAGGGCATAAAATCTTGACAACCAAATGCAGAAAAGCAGAAATAATAAATGCATCCTTTTCAGATCATAATGCAAGAAAAAATATAATTGATAAAACTCCATGGAAAGATAAATAAAAAATTAGAGACTAAACAATCTAATGCTAAAAAGGGTGAGTTAAAGAACAAATTATAGAAATATTCAATAATTTTATTAATGCAAATGACAATGAGGAGACAATGTAACAAAATGTATGTGATAGAGCCAAAGTAGTGCTTGGGGGAAAATTTATATCTCTAAATGCTTATGTCAATAAAATAGAGAAAATGCAGATCGAAGAATTGTTCATGAAGCTAAAAAAAATAGAAAAAGAACAAATGAAAAATCCTCATTTAAAGACTAAATTGGAAATCCTAAAAATTAAAGGAAAAATTAATAAAATAGAGATTAAGAGAACAATTTAAGTAATAAATAAGACTAGGAATCAGTTTTATAAAAAACAAATAAAACAGTATGTTGGTTAAGTTGATTGAAAAAAGGAAAGAAGAAAATCAAATAATCAGTATAAAAAATGAAAAGGGAAATTAAAGCAATCATCAGGAAGTATTTTACCAAATTATATGCCAATAAATTTGACAATTTAAGTGAAATGGATGTATATTTACAAAAATACAAATTGCCCAAATGAATAAAAATGGAAATAGAATCCTTAAATAATCGCATATCAGAAAAAGAAATTGAATAAGTCATCAACGAACTCCCTAAGAAAAAATTCACCAGGGCCAGAAGGATTTACAAGTGAATTATATCAGATATTTATTTAAAAAAATTTTTTAAAACCCTTAACTTCTGTGTATTGACTCCTAGGTGGAAGAGTGGTAAGGGTGGGCAATGGGGGTCAAGTGACTTGCCCAGGGTCATACAGCTGGGAAGTGTCTGAAGCCGGATTTGAACCTAGGACCTCCCTTCTCTAGGCCTGACTCTCAATTTGCTGAGCTATCTAGCTGCCCCTCTATCAGATATTTAAAGAACAATTATTCTAAATACTACATAAACTTTTTGGGAAAACAGGAAGAGAAGGAATCCTACAAAATTCTTTTTATGGAACAAATATGGTACTTTTACCTAAGGCAATAACAGAGAAAGAAAATTATAACACAATTTTATTAATGAATATAAATGCAACAATTCAAAATAAGATACTAGCAAGGAGACTAGAGCAATATATCACATGGATCATTCACTATGGCCAGGTGGGATTTACACCAGGAATATTAGGAAAACTATTACCATAGTTGTCCATTTTAATAAACAAACAGAAATCACAAGATTATCTCAATAGATGAAGAAAAAGCCCTTGACAAAATAGAATACCCATTCTTATTAAAAACACTAGAAATCATAGGAATAAGTACCTTTCCTCAAAATTATGAGTATTAAATACCTACAACATTCAGTATCATTTGCAATGGGGATAAGTTAGAAGCCATCCCAATAAGATCAGGAGTGAAGTAAGGATGCACATTATAACCACTATTATTTAATATAGTTCTAGAGATGCTAACTTTAGTAATAAGGGAAGAAAAAGAAATTGAAGGAATTAAAGTAGGCAATGAAGAGATTAAATTCTCATTCTGGGCTGATGATATGAGGGCATACTTGGAGAATCCTAGAGATTCATTTAAAAAACTAGTTGAAATAATTAGTAACTTTAGTAAAGTTGCAGGATACAAAATAAATCCACATAAATCATTAATATTTCTATGTATTACCAACAAAGTCCAGCAGCAAGAGTTAGAAAGAGAAATTCCATTTAAAATCACTCTAAACAATATAAAATACCTGGGAATCTACATACCTAAGCAAACACAGGAATTATATAAACACAATTACAAAACACTTTTCAATTACAAAATACTTTTCACACAAATAAAGTCAGATCAGAACAATTAGAAAAATATTAATTTCTCATTGGGAGTCTGAGCTAATATAATAAAAATTACAATTCTACCTAAATTAATTTATTTATGCAGTGCTATATCAGTTAAACTACCAAATAATTATTTAATTAACCTAGAAAAATAATAACAAAATTCATCTGGAAGAAAAAAAGGTCAAATCTATGAAGGGAATCAATGGAAAATATGTGAAGGATGGTGGCCTAGCAGTACCAGATCTCAAACTGTATTATAAAGCAACAATTATCAAAACAATCTGGTACTGGCTAAGAAATAGAATGGTAGATCAATGGAGTATATTAGATATACAATATATAGGGATAAATAACTGTAACAACCTAGTATCTGATAAACCCAGAGATCCCAGCTTTTGGAATAAGAACTTGCTCTTTAACAAAAACTGCTGGGAAATTGGAAAACATTATGTCAGAAAGTAGGTACAGACCAATATATCCCATCATATACCAAGATAAGGCAAAAAAGATTATATGATTTAGACATAAAAAATGATACCATAACTAAATTAGGGGAACACAGAATCATTTACTTGACATCTCTTGGAAGAATTTATGACCAAACAAGAGATAGAGAATATTATAAGATGTAAGATGAATAATTTTGATTATATTAAGTTAAAAAGCTTTTGTACAAACAAAATTAATGTAACCAACATTAGAAGGGAAATTTTAAATTTTATAACAACTGTCTGTTACACTCTTTAAAAGGTCTAAATTCTCAAATTTATAGAGAACCAAGTTAAATTTATAAGAACACAAGCCATTCCCCAATTGACAAATGGTCAAAAGATATGAATAAGAAATTTCCAGATGAAGTAATCAAAATAATCAATAATCATATAAAAAAATGTTCTAAATCACCCTTGATGAAGGAAATGCAAATTAAAACAATGCTGAGGTACCACACCTCATACCAATCAGATTGGCCAATATGGCAATAAAGTGGTAAATGTTGGAGGGGATATGGCAAAATTGGGATATTAATGCATTGTTGATGGAGTGTACTGTTCCAATCACTCTGGAGGGCAATTATGAACTATGCCCAAAGGTCTATAAAACTGTGTATTCTCTTTGATCTGGTAATATTGCTTCTGTGTCTGTATTCCAAAAAGATAATAAAAAAGGGAAAAAGACATACTTGTACAAAAATATTTATAGCAGTGCTTTTTGTAGTAGTAAAAAATTAGAAATTGAGGGGATATTCATCCATTGGGAAATGAATGAACAAATTGTGATACATGTTGATGATGGAATACTACTGTGCTATAAGAAATAATAAACAAGGTGATTTCAGAAAAAGCTGGAAAGATCTGCAGGAACTGATGCAGAGTGAAATAAGCGGAGCTGGGAGAACATTGTATACAATAACAGGAATATTGTACTATGATTACCCATGAAAACTTGGCTGCTTTCGGCAATGCAATGATCTGGGACAATCCAGAAGGACTAATGACCTCATACTTGGGAATGCTATGCACCCCTGGAGAAAGAACTATTGGAGTTGTTTTTACATCAATGTATTTCCGATTGTATTTTGGGGTTTTGGTTATCTATGAATTTGCTCTTACAACAATAACCAATGTGGAAGTGTGTTTTCCATGACAATAAAAAATAAAATTAGAAACCAAAGCTGATAGGAAAGTCTGTTAGTAATTAGTAAGATTAAGAGAAAAGAAATTAAAATAACTCTGTGAATATGAGGTGAGAATTCCAAGTAGAAATAATATAATAAGAGATGATGATAGTCAAAGTGAGAGGATCTTATGGGAAGCTTAGCAGTATAATAAAAGTGGAATTCTCAAATGGATTGGTTTTTCTGGAAAACAATCGGGAATTATGCAAGAAAAGTCAAGAAAGCATTTAATTCCTTTGTACTGAAGCATGCCATATATCACATACTCAAATCAAAGAAAGAAGGAAAGTCCAAGAAAAAAGGACATGAAAATCTATTAAGCAGTATTTTTCTTGATAGAAAAAAAACCTGAAAACAATGTGAGTGCTCATTTATTAGAGAATGGTTGAAGGAATTAGGTATCATGAATTAATGAAAGCTAATTGACAGTTAAGAAATGATGATCATAAGAAGTTCAGAGAAAACAGAGAATGAGGAGAAACTGATTTAGACAACAGTAAGTAGAACCAAGAGAATAATGCTTCCAACAACGGAAACTTCTGCTAGAAGCAGTCAAATATGGAATACCTCTAGATGTTGGGTCTAGAAAACTAAAAATGAAAAATTGTTCCATCAGCCAAAAGGTGGGAGATGATAGATGAAGTCACCCTGTTGTTTGTTTATTCCTTTTTTAAAAATAGATTTCATTAGTAGGAGTCTAGTTTCAAAGGAAATGGCTTTGCTAGAAAAGCAAAAGATATCAAAGCAAAAACAACCTTTATATAAGTTGCTTTATCTATAGATATATACAGGGAAGAAGGAAAATGGGAGAGTGGTCTTCATGACAAAAGAAGCATAACCATATCTGATGTATAATGATATGATATACCTACATTATATACTCTAAGCCTCCATATCACAATCCTTTGAAATATAAATGAAAGTGCCTTAATTCCTTATGTCCACTGTTTGATTATGGCAACCAGGGCAACCCACAACTGAAAGCAACTTCAGGGTCAATACTTTTCAGCATTATATGTCTTAAGAGCCATTATGGATTAGTTTATTTTTATCAGCCCGCCAAAAGATACAATCTCTTAAGCAAAATATGTCTTCAAAGAGTGTAACAAAATGCCAATAAAAGATTATCCTGTGCTTCTACCTCCAACCTCAAATATACTAGAGATACATACTTCAATAATAATAGCACTAATGGGCAAGTACAAACACAGATACTAATTGCTTGTGATCAATGGACATTCAGTGAGAGGATACAGACAGCAAATCTCTGGGGCCATATAAATTGTACAATCACATACTAGAAAGGGGCATGATGAGGTCACATATTTGGGAATATGTAACCAAAGTATACTTGTACTTGGAACAACTAGATACTGATGCTCTGTGATTGCCAACATCCCTTGGCAATTCTTGTCTTAAGTCTCTTGACTTCCTTGAAGTCCTAGTTAAAATACCACCTTCTTTAATAAATCTTTCCTGATATCTGGTGATGCTAGTTTCTTCCTTTTGTTGATTATCTCTAATATCTAGAACTTCTAGGTCAAAGGAAAAATACTTTCAAAAACCAGAAAGAAACAGGCTATGTATAGAGCAACTATCGTCCGAAAATCATAAGATTAAGCAGCCACTAATAAAAAAGAATGGAGAGTGTTTAATACAATATTCTGTAAGTCAAAAGATATAGGCTAAAAAATAAGAATAACTTACCCAGAAAAACTGAGTATAAAACCATACGAGGAAAAATAAACTTTAATACAGTAGATAACTTTAAAGCAAACCCAGGGGCTCAAGTAGAAGGCTACAGAAAAGATGGGGGCAGGCATCACCCCAACATCACTTTCATCTGTAATAGACAAAAGAGGGTAAAACACACATATAAAGCGGTAGGTGTAGAAATACATTCAAGTAAAAAGGGAAACAGGAGAAAAGAGGGAGAAAGAAAGGGGGGAAATGAGGGAAAAGTTAGTACTAGGGAAGTATTAGTCATAAGGAAAACAAAACATATTTTGGAGCTGGGATGACTCTAAAGAAAGGCTTTAAGGGAAATTAATAAAGGGTAAGAACTTGTGATTGAGGTCTAGGTGAAGGCAAGGAAGAGGGTAGGGAGGTGGAAGGAAGTGTTAATGCTGAGCACCCTAGAGTTCCCTGCTCCTCTTTCTGTGTAAATAAGAGGGCAGGGAGCAAAGAGAGAAAAAAAATCTAAAAGAACAAGATAGAAGGAGAGATATTTATATCTATATATTCATACACAAAATTAAAGGTTTTGCACAAACAAATTAAATGCAGCTAAGATTAGAAACAGTTATGTGGGGAAAAAATCCTTCCAGTAAACTTCTCTGATACAAAGGGCTCATAATTAAGATACACCCAACACAATTCCAATTAATAAGAATGAGAACAATTGTCTAATTGCTAAATAGTCAAAGAATATGTTCTCAAGGAACAAAGCCCAAGCTACCAAAAGCCATAGGAAAAAATTCCACAAATCACTACGAGAAATGCACACTAAAAGGATGCAAAATAACATTTGAGACTTGGACTGCAAAGCCTACATCACTGCCACTATCATGTCTGAACTGGCAGACAAATTAATCAAACAGGAGCTAAAGTAAGAAAAAGTGACAACATTTTTGGTTTTGGTTCTACTGCCAAACTTTGCTGCTTTTATCCTAATTATCTGTTAGCAACAAAGCAAAATAATATTCTCCTGGTTTTTCCCATTGCATTCTGGCCTATTTGAAAACTCATCATCTCCCTAACATGCATAACACACAGGCAGCTTTTTAAAAACAGTTTTTATTGAAGTCTTAAAAATGTGCAACTCTTGTGAAGCTCTCACCTCTGTAAAGGCAAGGGGTGAGAGAACCTTCTCATATCTCTTCTTTTGAACTATGTTTATACTTTATAATTTTGCAACTTTCACTTTTGGATTTTTTGTGTGTTATTCTTTCCAATTACATTGTTGTAGTTATTATGTATACTTTTTTCTGGCTCTCTTACTTTACTCTGTACCAGTTAATCTACATCTTGCCATGCTTCTCTGCATACATCCTAGCAGAATATTCACTTCTTTTATCAGAGCTGTCAAATTCACTGCCCTCCAAAATTATCAGATAAAAATGTAATTGGGAAATGTTTCACAAAATATATCAAAATAGAATACAACAAAGTTCACGTTAATTTGTGGTTTTCCAAGTCAACTGCTGTCCACAGGGAACTCTTTCTATCTGAATATATGACCATTTTCTCACAGCACAGTAACAATATTCCATTATATTCATATACTCTAACATTTTTAACCATTTGCTAATGGGCACCTACTTTGTTTTTAATTATTTGCTATCACAAAAGTGCTACTATAAATATTTTACTATAAGTGGGAGCTGGGTATAAAACTAGTAACACAATTGCTTTGTATGGATATTTTACTTTATAGGCTTACTTAAAATTGCTTTCTAACTGATTAGAGAAATGCAAATTAAAACAATTTTGAGGTACTACATCTCACACCTATCAGGTTGACTAATATGACAAAAAAAGAAAAATGATAAATCTTGGAGGGGATGTGAAAAAATCGGGACACTAATGCACTGTTGGTGGAGTTGTGAACTGATTCAACCATTCTAGAGGGAAACTGGGAACTAAATCCAAAGGGCAATAAAACTGTAAATACCTTTTGAGCGAGCAGTCTTACTATATAGGTCTGTATCCCAAAGAGATTTTTAAAAAAGGAAAATGATCTATTTGTACAAAAATATTTACAGCAATTCATTTTGTGGTGGTAAAGAACTGAAAACTGAAGGGAAGCCCATCAACTGGGGAATAGGTGAACAAGTTGGGCTATCAAAAATGACAAGCAAGATACTCTCAGAAAAACCTGGAAAAACTTTGAAGAACTGATGCAAAGCAAAGCAAACAGAGTTAAGAGAACATTGTACAGTGAATTGATCCAACCATTCTGGAAGGCAATTTGGAATTATGCCCAAAGAGTTTTAAAAGAAGGCATGCCTTTTGATCTAGCTATACCACTACTAGGCCTATATACCAAAGAATTTTTAAAAATGGGGATGGACCGGTTTGTACAAAAATATTTATAGCTATGCTTTTTATGGTGGTAAAAATTGGAAACTAAGGAGATATCTCTTAATTGGGGAATGGTTGAAGAAATTGTGGTATATGATGGTGATGGAATACTATTATGTGTGAAGAGTGAATCAAACTCTTTTTGTCTATCAATCAGCGACTTGTAAGTTAATCAATCAAAAACTTAAGTACCGCTACTTAGTACTTTACCAGTCACTAAGTATGAGAGTTCACAAGTCCCTTGCTAGATTGGGTGACAACTCCAGAGGCCACTGCCCAACCCTTGGGCAGTGCTAAGCAAATTGAAAGACTGTGATAGGTTCCAGTAAGTGGGGGAGTGACAGGAAGTGACATCAAGAAAACTGCTTTAAAAGGCCAGCTCTGAGATTCAGTCACACTCTCTGTTTGGTGAGTGGGACTGGAAGAGTAGACTCTTTCCCTGGATCCTGCATCAGCTTGCGGTGGTGAGTGGAGTGATTCCTTCCTTGGTTCTCTGGTGAGGACACTCTCACTCTCTCTGCTCATTGATGCTTTGGGGGGGACACTGCCTTCAACATGAGTTCTGATGAGATTTTTGGTGGTCTTAGCCTTATGTGCACTGAAGGTTCTTGGCTGATCGGCATCTCCTGGAACTTCAGATTTCGGCTTCCTTATTAGGTCTTTGGATTCTGGTGAGATTCACTTTCAGACTTGCATTTGTGGTCTGGAGACATTAGGATTAAAATGAGGGTATTTGCAGCTAGGCAGTACTTTCTGTCTCTTTATCTACATTTTCCCACTTGAGCTCTTTCCACCTCTTTGCAAATAAAGCTGCTATAAGTCATTTTGACTTAAGGTGTAATATTTTTAAATTGGTAACCACAATATTACTTTAGAATTCTCATATTTAGCATAAAATCTAAATTTAAATTCTTACATGTGCTTTAAGTAACGATGAACAGGATGATTTCAGAAAGAACTGGAAAGACCTATGTGAACTGATGCAGAGTGAAATAGTAGAACCAGGAGAACATTATACACAGTAACAGAAATATTATAGGATGATCAAATGTGACAAACTTTGCTACTAATAGCACTACAATGGTCCAAGACAATTCTGAGGGTCTTATGAAAAAGAGTACTAGCCAGCTCTAGAGAAAGAACTGTTGGAGCAGAAATGCAAATGAAAATATATGATTTATCACTTGTTTATTTGGGTATATGATTTAAGGTTTTGGTTTTATAAAATTACACTCTCTTACAAAAAAGAATAATATGGAAATGTTTTGAGTGATAATACATGTATCGCCCAGTAGAATTGCTTGTCAACTCTGGGAAGGGGTAGGAAAGAAGGGAGGGAGACAACATGAATTATATAACTTTGGAAACCTATGTGTAAATTTGTTATTGGAATAAAATAAAGATATAATTTTTTAAAAAGTTAAAAAAGAAATATGGCCTATATGAATTTATATGAATAACCTAAGTGATGGGGAAGAGGAGATGGGGAAGAGAGAAAGAATTTGGGACTCAAAATTTTTAAAAATTATTTTTACATTCAATTAGGGAGAAAATAAATTATTATTTTAAAAAACTGCTTTCCAGGGGGTAGCCAAGTGGCTCAGTGGATTGAGAGCCAAACCTTGAGATGGAAGGTCTTGGGTTTAAATTTTGCCTTAGATACTTCCTAGCTGTGTGATCCTGGGCAAGTCACTTAGCTCCCAATGCCTACTCCTTACCACTCTTCTATCTTAGAACCAAAACACATTGTTGACTCTAAGATGGAAAGTAAGAGTTTATTTTAAAACTGCTTTCCAAAATGTTTATTTTAAATCACAGCTCCTCCAACAATAAGTGTCTATTCTCCCAGACCTCCACCAAACTGACTATCTTTTCTCAACTCTGCCAATTTGTAAGATATGAGGTAAAACCTCTGGGTTGTTTTTATTTAAAAGTTCACACCCTAGTGCAAATATCAATAATAGGGAAATACGTCTTGATCAGTGACACATGTAAAACCCAGTGGAATTGCACGTGGGGTGTGGGAAAGAGCATGAATTGTTTAACTATGGAAAGGTTTTCTTAATTGTTCAATAAAAAAAGATTTGAAAAAATTTTTCCTCTGAAAAATCATCATATTCAACTAGATTTTAAATTCCTCAAACTAAAAGACTGTGTTCTGTATATATTCTATATTGTTTCTAGCATATTAAGCATGTAGCTGATATTATACAATAATAAACAACAATAAACTGGCTTATAAAGAGATAAAAAAAGTTCACTCATCATTTAGGTGGAGCATTCTTTTATGTGGCTGTCAACACTTTGTTCTTCTGTTTTAAAAAACGAAGACAAAAAATCCTTGCCTTCCATCTTAGAATCAATATTATGAGTTGGTTCCAAAGCAGAAGAGTGGAAAGGACTAATATAGAGAGGTTAAGTGATTTGCCCAGGGTTGCACAGCTAGGAAGTATATGAGGCGGGATTTGAACTCAGGACTTCCCATCTCAAGGCCTGGCTTGCAATCCATCGAGACACCGAGCTGGCCCCTTGCTATACTTCTTTTTAAGAACTATTCATATCTTTTGACCATTGCAGCTTTGGTTTAACAGAAATAACAGTGGACTTGGATTCATAGGCTCTGGATTTGTATTCTGGATACGACACTTCGTGACTGTCATCACAAAGTCAACACAAGTCACCTAACAACTCTAAGCTAACATTCTGTCATTTTTAAACTAGGGATACTACTACTACTTGCGCTACCTATCTAAAAGGTTTATTGTGATAAATTCATTATAAACCCAATATTTCTTTGAAAAATAAATTGGTTTCATTTCCAGAGCTTTTTCTGGTTCATTACTTCATTTGATCTTTCTAATAACACCGTGACATAGGTAGAGTAGGCGATATCCACATTTTAGAGAAGAGTTACATAATTAAAATTACTCACCTACAATTATGGAGTCAGTTTTAGAGAGAGGATTAGAACATACATTTTCTGACTTGTGATCAGATGTGCAGATGAACATCACCCAAGTAATTCTAAATGATCTCAACTTGTCTGTCATTTTGCTGTCATTTGCACTCTCTAGACACACAAATCAGTATGACTGCTAAAGCAATTAAAGCCATCAAAATGATGTATGCATGTAGACACAGTCTTTATGTTCCACTCATTATTTTATTATACAAATGAGAAAATAAGCAAACAAAAATCCCTTGAGGAAAATTCAGGGAATAAGATTCTAGCATCATTCATTCTACAAACATTTATTTAGCACCTAACACCTACAAAGACTTGAACTAGACACGAAATATTATTAAGCCCCTATTATGGCTCCAACACTGTGGGAGGTTATAGTAAAAGAATACAAAAAAGTAAAAGGCAATTACTCTACCCTGCAGTGTCTTATAAATTAGTTAATTATATGAACCCAATGAGGTTGACTCTTATTTTAGGATTTCATCCACTAACTTTGTTTCTACACATAAGTGTAGAGGTTTGAAAACAGACTGAATTCAGTCAACCAATTTGTTGGTTTTTTTTTTTTTTGCAAACTAGTTCATGGAGAAATGAGGAAATAAGAAATTTACTACATTGTTTTTAAGATGAGAGACAGGCTAGAAATTTGGAAAAAGAGCTGCAATATGTCATGAGTCACAAAATTGATCATACCTTTCAATCCTGTGATTTTGAATCATTGCTAGTATTCTATCTAAAAATTAACAGTAAAAAACATCTCTTTAAAAACATTCATAGTGTTTCTATTTGTAATGTAACAAAATTGGGAAAAAATGGGAAAAACTAAAGAATGGATGAATAAACTAGAATACTTTAGTGTAAACATATAACAGTGATTTTGAAACTGCAGATCATCATCCAAATCCCATTTCTCACCTCTCACACCAGATTCCTTATTCCTTTCTCCTTCGATCCTCCCAAAATTTCAACCAAACGCCACTAATCCCTTTTACTGTGCCCTGTGGAATATCACATTTCTCTTAATCCTAAATCTTTACTTCTCCTACCCCTTCTACCTACAAGATATTACTAAAATTTGCTTCCTCCCCACACAAGACAACCTTTCTAGTCATTCTTTCCAATAGTGACTGAAACTTCACTCATTCCCTTCACTGGTTGAGGAGAAGAGTTGGAAATAGTCCTTATTCCTCACTGACACTTTCAGACTCTCTATCTCCCATCACTCAGTAACTTCTCCTCATCTGTGGTTCATGCTATTCATATCTATCACCCAAGCAAAATCCTGAGAGATATTATCTAGGAACCTCCATGTCATTCCTCTTCCTTCCTCAACGAATTTTGTTCATAATTCACAATTTTTTTCCACCCCAACTTCTGCCCTTATATTTGGCGACTTCAAATACATAAAGCTAGTCATATTCTAGATCCTGTCATCACCCATAAATGTACTAACTCCATGTTCAGGAATCCCCAAATTCCTTTATCCAACTATAATCTATTTTTTGGCTTTCTCTGCCTTCTTTTACAAAACCCTACTCTTCTTCTGCACTGGGCTTTCCACTCCCTTAAGCTCGGTTCCCTCTCAGGATATTTCCTATAGACTAAGCTAGTTTCTCCTCTTTTCCCCTGACCCCTGACTCCTTAGAGAATCA
The DNA here is from genome assembly GCF_016433145.1 of Gracilinanus agilis. Lineage (NCBI taxonomy): Eukaryota > Metazoa > Chordata > Mammalia > Didelphimorphia > Didelphidae > Gracilinanus > Gracilinanus agilis. Next base: position 24,309,806 of record NC_058136.1, on the reverse strand, counting down.
AATCAACTCTATGTTGTCCTCTTCTCAAATTCCCAGCTCCTTTAAATTTTGCTGACTTCATCCTGCAAGCCTTAGACTTGGATCTCTCCCAACATTTGCCACATTTTTTCCTATACACATGCTGTTGACTGAAGATGGGGAAAAGCTATGCAACCTTTCTGACTGGGTATATTAGAAAGTTATGTTATACAGCCTCAACTGGGCTCTCACTCTTGCTAAGCAATGCTTTTACATCTGTCTAACGAACTCACTATACCATCTACCACAGTAGGTCTTCAAATCTTTTCTTCCCTCCTCAAATCTCCCAGAGCTCCTCTTCCTCCTCTTCTTCCCCTCTCCCTCCCTCTCACCTGAGAACCTTGTATTATATTTACAAAAAAAAATTGAGATCCCTCAACATGAACTCCCTCTTCAACATTCTTCCCCATCTCATGTCACATGATTAGATGGCCTTTCTTCTTATAAAGATTAACTCCTCTTCCTGCTCAAGTGGTCTCATTTCATCTCATCTCCTCCAACATATTGTTCCGTCATCCCCACTCTATTACTTATTGAGTTCCTGTCACACAGTAGGCTCCTAGTAAATGTTTACTGATTGATGGGAAACTCATTGCCTTCTGACACAATGCTTTCCACTTTTGGTTTGATATACTTGATAGGAATTTTTTCCTAACATTGAGCAAAAATCTGCATCGCTGTAACTTTTACCCAGTGTTCCTGGCTTTGCCCCCTAGGGCATCAGCAGAACAACACTGTTTGTTTCCAATAGTTCCTTGCTACTAGCTTATTCCCTGATGTCTAAAAAATGCCCATATTTCTCCCATCCTGAGTAAATAATCTCTCACTTGAACCTTCTATCCCTGTTAATTACTGTCCTCTAACTCCTCTGCTCTTTGGAGGTAAATATAAAATTTGTTTGGCATTTAAAGCTCTTCATAACCTAGCCCCTTCCGAACTTTTCAGTCTTCTTACACGTTGCTCCCCAACAAATATTATTTGATCCAGTGACACTGGCTTCCTGGATGTTCCACATTTAAGATACTTGATCTTTTCAACTCTGAGCATTTACTCTGGCTGTCCTTCAATGCTTGGAATGCTTTTCCTTCTTATCTCTGCCTACTGGTTTCCCTAGCTTCCTTTAAATCCCAACTAAAATTCCATCTTCTACAGAAAGCCTTTCATAATACCTCAACTGCAGTGCCTCCCCTCTGTTAATTATTTCCCATTTATCCTATATATAGGATGTTTTCTATATACTTGTTTGCATGTTGGTTCACCCATTAGATAATGAGCTCCTTGAGGGAAAGTGCTGTCTTACCCTCTTTGTGTATCCCCAGCAACTAGTACAATGCCTGTCACACAGTAAGAACTTAACAAATATTTACCGATTTATAGAAAGCTCATTGCTTTCTGAGACCGCATATTCTATTTTTGGTCTGATATTCTTGATAGGAATTTTTCCTAACGTTGAAGAAAAATCTGACTCTGTAACTTCTACCCAGTGCTCCTGGCTTTGCCTCCTGGGGCCTAGCAGCACAAGACTAATTCTCCTTTCACATGACAACCAGGCCTTTAAGACAGCTATTATGTACCCTCCAACTTCTCTAATGTAAGTTAAAAGATCTTTGCCAATAAACTTCCTAAAATGTCATATATAGAAGTGAATGTGAATACTACAGATGGATCTGGCCAGGGTAGAATACTGCCACCTTTTTGTGGACACTATGTTTCAGTCAATGCAAATTTACATTGCATTAACTTATTTTTTGATTTCTACGTCAAACTGATGCCTCCTTTTGTATTTGTAGATCAGTAAACTCCACAGGTCATGTCAATTATTACCCTCTCCTATTTTACACTTGTGTACTTGATTCTTATAAACCATTTCAGACTTTTGAAATAGTTGGAGATTCTGTCACTCATTGTGTTAGCTGTATCTCTAATCTTCATGCTATCTATAATTTTAAAGATCATAACCTCTATGCCTTCGATGTCACTGCTTAAAAATATTAAACAGAATAGGGGCAAGGATCTTGTGGCACTCCACTAGAGACTTCATCCTTTCAGAGTAAAAATGATTTACTAATCAATATTCCATGGGTTTACACACACAAATCTTTCAATAGCTACTAACTGTAGTTACCAATGTTTTAGTAATTGCCAAAACTAATGGCCTTTTTTTTAAAGTTGGTAATTCTTGACCTCTCTGCAGCTTTTGACACTGTCAATCACCTTCTTCTCCTTTATACTTTCTTCCCTTTAGTTTTTTTGTGACACTTCTTTCTCCTGGTTCTCCTCCTAACTATCACAATACCCTTTTTCTGTCTTCTTTCTTGATCCTTGTCCAAGTCACTCTTTCTTGCCCTAAGGCTCTCTCCTGGGCCCTATTCTCTTCTCCATTCATAGTATTTCACTTGATGATCCCATCAATTCCCAGGGATTCAATTATTATCTCTATGCTGATGGCTGTCAAATCTATCTATCCAATACTAATCTTTTTGCTGACTGCTGGTCTCCAACTGCCTATAGGACACACTGAACAGAATGTCTTATAAAAATCTTAAACTCACCTTGTTTAAAACTGAACCCACTATCTAATGCTGAAATTATGAAGGAGAAAAGAGAACAATTAAGCCATTATCATTAATGAATATAGATGTAAAATTTAAACCAATCCCAGACCAAATATAGCATTGAAGTAGAAATTATTCACTATTATTGTACTGGACTTATAACAATGCTTCTAGAATATGAAATATTAACAATTTATGTCCCTCCTATTATTTGGCATAGCTTTAAAAACACTAGCAACAGAAAACAGGAGATAGAAATTAATGAGATTAAATTGGCAAAAAGGACTTAATGAATGGAAGGAGTGGGAGAGGAAAAGATTAAGTGTGTTGCCTATGGTACTAGCATTCCACCGTGCACAATGTAAGGCAGGTGAGGTCTGTTTGGAACTCTGAAGTGGGAAGGCTGAAGGGGATGGGAATGATGTGGTAAGAGTAGAGAATAGGGTTTGGATAATAACCTGCAGAGTACTGGAATCACTGCAATCAACATTTAGTGGAGGAAGCCACTCCTTTTTCAAAAATAGGCTGGATGGGCTGGAAGCAAGTACAGTACGAGACTGGGAGCACCTATTCAAAAGGTCAGATGGGAGGCATTGCTTCACTACTCTTCTTCCTTCTGAAGGAAGAAAATTAGGCAGGAAATGGCACAGGAAGAGATGGAAGTTGAACTTGCACAGCAGGAAGAAGAAGTTCTTTTTCGCATGAACTATCCTTTTTCTATTCCCTAAAGGGTCAAAGGAAAGGTTGCACCTCTTAGCATTGGAAGGTCTCCACATGTTGGCTGGGAGATTGGCCTGGCAGTAGGAGGTAGAAGTTGCCTTGTGTTGGCACAGATGGAAGCCATTGCTTTGGGACAGATGGAAGATACCTAGCCAGGCTCCCTACCATCTTCCCTCAAAGGACATACTATGCAACAGGAGACAGAAGGTTCCAGGCAAACAGAGGAAATTTTTATAATAATAACAATATTATAACAAAATATTTCCCTTATATATGAGCTACTTTGAATTTGTTCATGCAAATTTATAATTTTATGTTACTAATAATTTACATAAATAAATTTAAAGCAGCTCAGATAAGAAGGGAAACTAATGGAAAAATACTATTTTGCATCAATATATCTAATTAAAATGTGCTATCAAAGATATGTACATGTATTTATGTATGCATATATAGATATAGATGTATAAATATAGATAATGAACATTCAAATGGCCCTGTGATCTCACTGATTTGAAAGTTCCTTGCAATGATATAGACTATTCCTTCTTCACACCTGTCCAACCTCTGTGACTTTTGTCCAAGCCCTTTCAAAGATTTGGTTCAGATGATCCAGCAATATAATAATGACCTTCCTGGCTTTATTCTAGTATTCTATGGGATATACAAATGTACAAGACTAAATTTCATTCCTCAAAGGTAAGTGATTATTAACAGTTAAAAATAAGGCATATTTTAGTAATGATAAAAATATTGAATCTCTAAGAATAAGAGAAAGAAAATCGAAACAATTGAGGTTTCAGTTTCCAAGCTTTGTCCAAGATATGTCCAAGGTATGGACAGGTCAGTGTAATATTACTTAAAAGTATGGGATCCTTAAAGCAAAATATAGTGAAACTTAGCTGAAAACTTTTGGCAATTGAACACTCTCTCCTCTCTTTAACTTTTTTTTAAGAGAGCCTTTCTAACTAGAAGAATGCATATAAGAAAAAGCTGTAGAGGTTCAGGGAGAGAGAAGGAATGGTTGGTTTTAGGTTAAGGAAAAATGACAGTAGTCCCTTTGGAAAGACTTCTTGGGCAACAGGAAATCTGGAAGCAATATCAGGGAAATTTGGGAGCAGGGACTGTGCTTTTTTGATGGGATTAGGAGAAGAGATTAAAAAAGGAATCCTTTCTATGTATTTCCAATACTTATTATAGTACCAGGTATTATTATTATTATTATTATTATTATTATTATTATTATTATTATTATTATTATTATTCCTATTGACTCCCAGAGGAGCATAGGGCCACAACCATCTCACGCCAACGGACTCTGTTCTGGGCAACTTCCCCCAACTGGGCATATCTTTGCCAGGTCTGTTTTGGCCTTCCGACTTTCCTCCTTCCTGGTGGGTTCCATATTTTTTTTTCATAGCGTCCTGACTGATGGGATACTGAATTGTTCTTTCCCAGAGTCTGGTATTGGAGATCTTTTCAGGCCATCTGATGTTCAAGATTTGACGTAGGCATCTGTTAACAAAGACCTGGAGTTTGTTGGCTTTTGCCAGCACGCGTGGTGGACTCTGTTGGAGAGCAATCTTCCAGACTAGGCAATCGTTGGTTTTGTTGGTTTAATGAGGTTGCAGTTTCTGTAGCAAGTGAGATTCATAGTACCAGGTACTTTAGAGGAATTGAATAAATGCTTATTGACTGACTGATAGACCATTCATTCAAAGGAAAAAAAAAACATTGAAGAAATAAACACCAAGTGCCTATTAGATATTTTATTTGGAATTACAATCATTTGTGTGTATTTATTTTTCTTTTCTCTCTTGATTGATGGGTAAGTTCCAAGAAGACAGGTATTCACTGTTTTACTAATCTTTTGTAATATGGGCACCACCTTTGAGAAATCAGTCTCTCCAAGGCACAATGAGGAAAGAGATGACTATCTCAGGAGGTAAGAAATATTAATTACATTCTATGTTTGCTGAATTGAATATCTTTAGTGATAAATCTAGCAGCACAGGCTAGATCTGTATCAATTATCTACTAAGCAGCAAATGCATGAATAGCACCAGTTCAGATATTTTCAGTTTACACTTATGAAAAAATGTAATTCATAACAAAATATAATGTGCAAAGAGGAGCACAAGTCTCTCTTCCACATTGAGTTAGGGGTACAGCACCCCACAATCTGGAAAATCCACATAATTTTTTGGACTTGCCTGTTCCTTTCGCAAATTTTAATTATGACTTATTTTAGCTTTGAAAAAGAAAGAAATTCTATATATTTATGGAATTAAAACATAAAATATGTTGATCTTATATAAAGCTGTAAATATATTTTATGCATTTCTGGGTTTCTAAACTTTTTCTGCATCATATGCAAAACTCCCCCAAACTTCCCTTTTAATTTCATATGCCAACCTGTGATTTATTGAAACAGTGAAGGGGAAAGTCACGATGTGGAAGGGATATTTGTACTTGGAACAGAAATTAATACTACATAGAGAAGAAGCATAGAGTAGATAATAGAGAACTAGTGTCAAAGCCTCAGTGTACTAGACAACTTTCTAAGACTTTGTAATTCTCTAAAACTTTTTAAGTTGCAAAGAAGATACAGAGCTACACTGGTGAAAGTTTTCTCACCCGAGACATCATTATACTAATAAAATCACAGGTCTAGTCAATATCGCTATCCCATCACTCTTATTACTCATTGTCATTATAAGGGGAAGGAGGGAACAGAATATGTGTTTACATAGTGCCTGCTATAATAGGATATATCATGTTATTGGAAGACATATAGTGGGAGGCTACAAATAAAATAGAGTGAATATTCAGGCATTTCAACAATGTAACATTATTTATAAATGTCATTATTAACATTTTTCTTGGGTTTAGTTAGGTAGAAACAATCCACCTTTTGATTTTCTTTCAGTGAAGACATATGTAGAAAGGATTAAATAAAGCTGATTGATATGCACTATATTCTTTTCTGTGCCAACAAACATAAAACTAGACACAACAAAATTAATGTTATTGCTATCGCACCATCCTTAGGAATTTGCTTTGTAAAGGGGAGGGAATGAAGAGATTTGGAACTCAAAATTAGAAAAAGGAATCTTAAAAATTGTTTTTACATGTAATTGAGGGAAAAATAAAGTAAAAGTAAAGGGAAGAGAATGGTGGCTACTATGTGCCAGGTATTGTGCTAAACAGCTTATTATCTCATTTGACCCATACCCACCTTGTAAGGAAAGTGCTCTGTTACCTCCAATTTATAATGGAAAAAACCTGAGGCAAATAGAGATTAAGTGACTTGCTTTAGGACACAAAGGTAGTAAGTATCTAAAGATGGATTTGAACATAAATCTTCCTAAATGAACACAGCACTATCCACTGTGCTACCCAACTGCCTCAAGTAACTCATAAAATGGTCCTCAATGATGGAATAAACACGAATGAAACTAAGCAGCATATTGAATATGGACTGCAAAGTGAGCCTAAGGTTTACTGTATGTTTTTGTAACTTTATTCCTTTCATTCTACTAGTGAAAAGAGTCTCCTAATAACTCTGTCATGTTATTTAAAAAAAATAATCCTCTTCCATGTTGGAATCAATACTAAGTATCAGTTCCAAGAGAAGTAAGGGCTAGGCAGCTGGGGTTAAGTGACTTGCCCCAGGTCACATAACTAATTTTTGATTCTAGATTGAACCCAGGACCTCCCCTTTCTAAGCCTGGGTCTCACTCCACCGAGCCACTTAGCTGCCTCTCAGTCATGCTATATTTATAAGACTCACTACTAATTGTTGAACATCCTATGTTATCCAACATTCACTTATTAAATGTGAATGTCTAAGCCAAGAGCTGGAAATACAAAAAAAGCAAAAACTAGCCCTTGGTCTCAGGAAACTCTCAGTCTAACGGGGAATATAATATGCAAATAACTATATACAAATAAAATATAAAGAAGATAAATTGGAGTTCATCTTGGAGAGAAGGCACTAAGAATCAAGGAAGACTGAGTAAAACTTCTTGCAGAAGGTGAGACTAGCTAAGACTTGAATGAAGCCAAGAAAATAAAGAGGTGGATATAGGAGGATGGATGGAAATGTAGGAAGGGGCCAAGCGATACAGAGCTTTGACCTTGGAAGTAATACAGTTATTAGAATTTTTTAGAGTAGTGACATGATCAGATATATGTGTAAAGACAATTAATTTAATAGCTGAGTGGTAGATGGACTGGAGAAAGAAAAATGATGAAGGGGGATCTATCAGCAGGATATTGCAATAGTTAGGCATAAGTTGATTACAGTATTTACCCATGATGATGGCAGTGTCAGAGGAAAGAAATAGGAAAGGAGATGTGAAGCAAGACAGTAGAAGGTGGCATCTAAGTGATATGAGATGAAGAGGGGCAAATAGCCTCAAAATTTTTCAGTAAAATATGAGGACATGTTCTCATCTCAGAGTGTAGGATATGGGGAAATTACAGGAGGTTTGAGCAGGGATGAAAAAGTTTGGGGAAAAAAAGCTACTGAAATGAGTTGGATAATGAACTTATTAGGGAGGTATAATCTGCAGTGAGGGTCCAGATGAGATTATGTAGTATAAATTTGAAGTGATATTCTCCATTTTCTAATTTTAACAGCATGTTAGCAGGAGTAAAGTCAATGAGTAATTGAAATAATTCAAGGCTAAAATTTAACAGGACAAGATTTTCTATAGGATAAAGGGCCTGAAAAAAAGAATAATGTACAGGGGTGAACTGGATCACCATGGAGCAGATATGGGGAAAAGAAAAGTGTAATCAGTATCACAGTAATAGCCTCAGAAGGAGTTGGAATGGGAGAGATGTTGGAGGTCAATGTTTGGGGTTGCAAGGCAGAGGAAGAATGGTAAAGACAACAGAACATGATGAGATGAAGGAATTTCAGAGCTCATGAAGACAGTAGAGATCTTTGGGTGAGCACAAGATTAAGGCAACAACCATCTCCATTTGTAGCTGTGGTAGAGTGGAGAATTAGGTCATAGGAAATTAAATTGAGAGGTAAGAGCAGAGCTGGCAATGGTTTTCCAGTTCACAAGACCAGAGGACAACTTCAAGCTGTCTTTGAGCCCTCTCTACCCCCACATTACCCCAAAGAGCAGGGGGGAGAAGTGCTTGCTTTTAGCATCTGGACAGAGGGAAAGGGCATGCAAAAATGTCCTCAGGTGCTGGAAAGAGTGGGAACAGAGCAGCTCCCCCCTTCCAAGGCCAGCAAGCATGCCAATACTTCAGCAATGCTGGGTTAGAATATTTGAGAGAACCAAAATATATGCATAGATCCCTCAATAAGAAGGTAAGAGTTAAGGAGGAGAAAGACTGTGAAATATGCACTTGACTGATTAGGATGGAAGGAGAATGCCCTTGATAATTGTAAACAACAATTATCAGAATCATTTTTCTTAGGTAATTTAATAAAAATGGTCAAATAAGCCTCCCACTACCAAAAAGAAGCAAAATCCCTGAAGTACAAGGCTCATTTTCACCTTCATCCACTTTGGAACAGAAGCAATGCTTCCATTATTATGAAGGGCAGCATAGTTAATTCACCATGCAAACCACTGAAAACATAATATAGTTTTAGAAAATAGCCTTTGAACTGTACATAATTTTGATGCATTTTTAATATCACACAAATTGTTATTACCAAAGTCACCCACGTGACAGGGGAAAATCCCATCAAAACTTTCCAATCAAGGCTTTTTATATGAATAAGTAAGATGTCTTGCAAAAGACTAACAAGACAATATATGGAAATCTGATCATTGAGATATTATTCAATATCCATTTGATTCTGCTTTGGGAATATGCTTAATCTTGCAGTTAAAGAAAGAGCAGTAAAACAACTCATTTTATTTCAAATATTTAGGTATAACATTCTTCCTATGGTTTTATTATTATTTCTTTTTGGTGTATCCATTTTTGTAAGGGGACAACCCATCGAAATGAAAACAGGCTCACAAGTCTGGGGGTGGGTGGGTTGGTCCTAAAATGAAAAATTGGAAACCTTATGTAGTTAATAAAGGCATCTGAATAAACTAGGAAACAAGCACTGGATTCAGTGTTTTTACAAATATAATATCTAGATTCTCTTCTTTCCTCCAAAGGTTAAACTATATCAGAGAACTTTTAAGACATTACTCTATATGATGGCCCTGAATCTTTTGCCAGTTTCATCTGAAACAATGAAAAAAATATCTCTCCAGAGATTTTGTTTTTATTTTAATGTGATTTGAACTGAAAAAAAATGATCACATTATGATCAATGAGTCAACAAATGAATGCAAAGTTGTTATATACAAGGTGTCTGGAAAGGAAGACACTAACAGCATATGGATGTTGAACAGATATTTCATAATTGAATCAATGAATTCATGCATGAAAAAATATTAAGGAATACTGGGCAAGTGGTTAAAGATACTTCTGTACTTTAATGAAACAGAATAAATGGAAGCTAAAGTATATTCATCTTTCTCTAGTTATTAAAATAAACAAATAATGAGGGTTTCATCCAATTTTTTCAAGTACAAGAATTTGTATTTCAGGTGAGTTAAAAGAAACAAACCCTCCCCCTGGGCCTCCAAAAGGCAGAGGAGGTAGGCCAAGTATATGTAAGAGCAGGGTCAAGGTATGAGAGAAGGAAAACAAAATTTCCCACTATTCATAAAGGGTGGGAGATGGCTTTATTCTTTATGGCTTAAAACAGCCTGGCCATGTGCTTTCCCCAAGTTTGTAATACTATTCCTCACTTAAATCCAATTTCTCTTTTAATCAGTATTTAAAATCACAATCACTCATCAAAGAGTTTTATTATCTTAAATGTTTTTTAAAGGAGAAAAATCTTTTAAATGCCATTTGCTACAAGACCAGCTTTAATTGTCCATTTAGAAAGATTTTGTAACTCTTTTCATTTTCCAATTTGAGTTGAAATATTTGTTTGATTTTTTTACAATGTCAATTATTCACATGATGGAGTGCACATTGGTGTTTCATACAATGAGCACTTAATGACCCATTTCTATGAAGAAAACTTGAGATTGATAAATTACAATAAGTAGTGGTTTTATGCAGAAAGATTTCAACATTCATTTTTCTCAAGTACGGGAAAAATTTGCATATTTTGACCAATTATAGCTACTATTAAAATTTAGTAGGGCATTTATAATGACATGTTTTAATAGAATTTTTGTTTTATTCAATACATCTTTCTGCCAAAATACCTTTCTTTTACATATCCAGATAAAGCAGTAGAGGTGAAAGCTTTGGGAGAAATTAGCAACATTCTCATGTTATACAATATTAAAGTTTCTGATCAATCTGTTAAGAAGCATTATTAAATGGTTTGGTCTATTCTAAGTACCCTTCTAATGATTACTTAATTGAAACATTCTTAGGATTAAAGAATAATAGAACCACTTCTCTTTTGAACATGAAAAACTGAGATTCAAGAGAAGTTAAATGCAGTCAATGACATTGCTTTGTGGGCATATGATCAGCCCAGTTCAGAAGTGGGAAGATGGGTATGAGAAATGCCCATTGAAGTTGTTCAGCTTCTACCTCTAAACATCTTTCATTATCCTTCCTATCCTTCTCCTCTAAGTGACATAGTCAATAGAGCACTACATTTGGGAGTCAGAACTGGGCTTTAATTTGCCCTTAGATATTTTTAATACCTATATGACCCAACTTAACCTCTCTGGACTTCACGGTGTCCTAATCTGTAAAATAAGATGGCTGACCTTGATGATATGTAATATCACTTCCAGCTTCAAATCTATGATTGTGGTATATTTATCATAATCAGCTTCAGCATCACGCCACCACCATCATCATGATCATCCTGAACATTTTTCCAGAATTTTAAGGTTTACAAAGTTGGATTTCCACCCCTTATCTTGTTTGATCCTTCCAACTTGGAGCAAGCACTACATTTCTTACTATCTGCATTTTACAAAGAAAGTGAAGATCAGAGAGATTCAGTCACTTATTTATCGACAATACTGCATTAAGTGACTACTAGGACTATGGAAAATTATGTAAATAGAATGTAGTTTAATTGGGACTTGCTTGTAGATATAATTAAGTTGCTATAATCAATTTTATCTAATATTTTTCCCTCCTTCACTTTGCATTCATCTTTTTCTTAACATATTTGTCTCTTTAAGATATTTTCCAAATTCTCTTCAAAGTATTTGCCAAAAAAATATCCCAGTGTAATTCAAGATTTCTGCAAATTCAATGGCTATATGTCTAGTACTCATCCTGGATTATTTTCTACTCCACAAGGACAAATACCTGAAGAGGACTAAAGAAGAATACTGGATAGTGCCCACATTTGTCATCACTAGAGGTAAGGATATCAGAATTGCTGAGGTTCTGCTTTATACTTATCACATTGTTAGAGATGACAAAAGAGGAAAATGATCAATTACAGAAGGAGGGGCTATGGGAAAACTAATGGACTGTTTGCAGAGTTGTGAATTGGCCCGACCATTCTGGAAAACTTAGGGATGAAGCACAAAAGGTCACTATACTGTCTATAACTCTTTGACCTATTGATATCCAATGATATGGATCTTTTCTCCCAAAGACATCAGTAAAAGAAGAAAAGGGCCCACATGCACAAAAATATTTATAGTAGCTCACTTCATAGTCGTTAGAAACTACCATGGGATACCTAACTAATGGGCAAACAGCTAAATAAACTATGGCATATACATATAATAGAATATTATTGTACCACATGAAATGAAGAAAGTAGCAGTTTCAGAGGAAATTGGGAATGCCTTTATGAATTGATTTAGAGGGAAAAGATCAGACTTAAGAGAATAATCTTTATAAAGAACAACTAGCTTTGTGATCTTGAGTAAATGACTCATTTTTATGAAGGAATTGGTCAAAATGATCTTTAATTTGCTTTATATACCTCGAATTTTGTGATCTAGACTCATTTACTACATTTGAGACCCAGAATGATGCAGTAGAAAAAATTTGCAATGATAAACCAAGATTAGAGAAGACCGAAGATGATATACTTATCCGTTTTCCTCCAAAGAGATGATGAAATTAAAAAGGAAATTGAGACATATTTTTAGATACGGCCAATGTGAGGGATTTTCTAGACAATGCATATTTGTTTCAAGTTCTATCTTTCATTATATCTTTTTGTTTGTTCAGCTGGTGGTGGGAGGAAGTATAAGGGGAGAGATCATAAATACAAGTAAGAAAAAAAATCCAAATAACAACAAAGAATATAAGTGATAAAGACATTTGAGAGATCATGCAACCTAATGTGCTAACCAAGGAAGGAATCTTTAACAAGTAATTATCTAATCTATATTTTAAAACCTCCACTGAAAAGGAAATTAATACTTCATAAGATGGTTCATTCTCCTTGTAGACAGCTCAAAACTATTATAATACTGAAGGTTCTTTATATTGAGTCAAAATCTCTTTTTCTAAAAAATCATTCTGGTCTCATCATTCTGGTCTCTAAAGCCTATTTTTATGCTATGAAGTCACACAAACACAAAGCCCTGCCATGTTACAGCCCTTTGAAGGCAGCAATCATGTCTCCACCTGCATTTTGTCTTCACAAAACTAAACATGCTTCAGATCTTTCAAAAGATTTTTATATGGCACAGGAACTCTATATGTATAATTTTTACCCTGTAATGCTTCAGAATAGCCCACTAAATATGGTTTTTATGGTCCTTTCAGGTTCAGTCCTAAGCTAATAAAAGTGCATTATATACAACTCCATTCTTACAATAAGTCTTGAATAAAAGGAAATAAGAGAAAAAGTAATAGTGGAAATAGAAATTGAATAAGAGTGAGTAAACAATAAAAGAGTAATAAATAAATAAATAAATAAATAAATAAATGAAATAAATAAAAATAAAATAGTAAAAAGCCAGTTGACCAACAGTTCACAGACTGACAGTTAAGAGGAGTTTAGAAGTTATCTATGTTGATCCCTTCATATTAAAGAAAATGAAAGAGGCCTAGACAGAAGTAACATTCAAATTCATAGTGGTAGTAAGTGACAAACCTAGGATTTGAACTCAAGTTTTCTGACTCTAATAATTAAAATTAAATTATGAAGTTGCTAGTAGCTTTAATAACTTTATTTCATCAAAGTAGTAATAGTAAGGAGAAGGAAAGGTAGGAGAGAGGTAGAGAGTAATGTAGCTTACTACTCTATTGGCCACCATGATGGATTAAAAATCACCACCAACTAGAATTCATTCAGGTTCCTCAACCCAGCCAGAAGACCCCAGAACAGGCTCCTGGCCTGACCTTATAAGTTCTTTTCTCCACCCACTAACTCTCACAAGTCACATCTCAGGAACCCAACCATAGTTTCTTAATTTTCCTGGCACCACCTGGGGGGACAATGCCTGTGGAATCAGTTTCCTGCCTCATTGGTTCTTAGGTTCTCTAACTTCCTGTCTGTGAGGGCCTGTTTATATCTGCACATCTCCAGGTCACTGAGAGGTGACATAAAACAAAGCAACATTAATGGAGAGGGAAATTCTCTTCCAACGTGACTCAAAATTCAGTATTTTTTCTACTGCATCATTCTGGCTCTCAAATATAAAAAATTACATCCAATTTAGATTACAGAATTTTGAGCTTGTAAAGTAAGTTAAAAATAATTTCAACTCCTTCATATAAAAATGAGTCATTTGCTCAAGATCACAGAGCTAGTATGTGGCAGAACTGGGATTCTAATCTAGATGTTCAAGTATAATGCTTTATATATTATATGATACTATACTCTTTTTTGAAAAATGTACACAAAATGTTGTTAATAATGAAAATGAATGTTCAGGAAGTTAGCATATATTTACTGAGTACCTACTATGAAATCAGCATTATTTTAAACACTGGAAAAATACATAATTGATATCTATAAAAAGGATAGTAATACAATAATATCTACCTCATAGGAAATTATGAATCTTAAATGTGGAAATGTGCTTCTTTTTTCTTTTTAAAAAACACTTATATTTAGAACTTTTCTCAATTTTGTATAAAAAATTCTCTCCCTCTCTCCCACCACATTCACCTATAGTAAAGTAGGAGGTGAAGGGGATAAGAGAAAGGGTGTGGGGCTAATAGAAAAGAGGGTAAAACGGGGGAGGTAGTAGTCTGAATCTAAATGGTACAAAATGTTTTTACCAGTCTCTCTAATAAAGACCTTATTTCTTAAATACAAAGAGAAATGAGCAGAATGTATAAGAATACAAATCATTCTCCAATTGTTAAATGGTCAAAAGATATGAACAGACAGTTCTCAAAGTAATTAAAATTCTCTATAGTCATGTGAAAAATGGTCTAAATTACTACTTAATTAGAGAAATGCAAATTAAAACAACTTTGAAGTACCAACCCACACCTATCAGGTTGGCTATTTATGATAGAAAAGGAAATGGACAAAACTTGGAGAGGATGTGGGAAAATTGAGACACTAATGCACTGGTGGGCAAATTTTGAACTGATTCAACCATTCTGGAAAGCAATTTGGACTTAAGACAAAAGGATTATAAAACAGTACATACCCTAGATTGGTAATCCTACTAAAACAAAAAAAAATTAAAAAAAAAAACAAGAAGGACCTATATGTACAAAAATGTTTAAAGCAGCACTTTCTGTGGAGGCAAAGGACTGGAAAGTGAGGGGATACTGATCAAATTGGGAATGTCTAAGTAAGTTATAATCTATGATGTAGGGGGCAGCTGGGTAGCTCAGTAGATTGAGAGCCAGGACTAGAGACAGGAGGTCCTAGGTTCAAATCTGGCCTCAGACACTTCCCAGCTATGTGACCCTGGGCAAGTCACTTGATCCCCATTGCCTAGCCCTTACTGCTCTTCTGCCTTGGAGCCAATACACAGTATTAACTCCAAGATGGAAGTTAAACGTTTAAAAAATAATAATCTATGATGGAACTGAAATACTATTGTGCTTTAAGAAATGATGAGCAGGAGGAGCTCAGAAAAATCTGGAAAGACATACAAACTGAAGCTCAACGAAATGAGTAGAAACAGAAGAACATTGTACACAGTGACAGGAATATAGCATGATGAATAACTGTGATTGACTTAGCTATTCTCAGGAACACAATACAAAACAATCCCAAGGATTCATGAAAAAATGTTATCTGCATCCAGGGAAGGAACTGATGGAGTATGAATCTAGACCAAAGCTAACTTTTTTTCACTTTCTTTTTTTTTGATCCATGTTTCCTTCCACCAAAGGGTTAATAAGGAAAAATTTTTTACATGATTACACAATTGTAAGATCTATATGAGATTGCTTATTATCTCAGAAGGGGAGGGAGGGTGAGAATTTGAGACTCAAAAAATTTTTTAAATGTTGGAAACTGTTTTTACAAGTAATTGGGGGGGATCATCTAATCTAACCATTTTCTTCAATAGAGCAGGAAACTGAGGCCCAACGAGATGAAGTTACTTGGTCCAGGTCTCAGAAAGATGAATCCTTAAAGGTGAGATTAGAACCCTGGTTTTAATCTCCAGAGCAGAAGTTTTTTCATTGCAACACAACACTTCAGAAGAAAATTGACAGCAGACAATGACTTCATTCCTTATAAAAATTTTGCTGCTTAAATTTGCCTTGTGGTTAATTCCAAATTTCTGGCCATTCCTTCAGGTTTTGGACAATCTGTGGTAGTAGTAAAGCAGTTCTGACTTGGCATAATAAAAAAAACAGAAACTAAAATTATTTAGTAAAGTGACCCACAAATGGGGAAAGGACTTGAGGGGTATAATTCAGTCACGGAATCATCTATTGATAAGTTTAAGAATCTTTTTTTATTTAAAATCTAGTTTAATTTGACATTCAAACAATTCCAAATACTAAGCCCACCACGTCAATGTCATTTCAGACATTGGTATGTTATGGCAGGGTATGGCGCAGTAGAGAGAAGAGATTGTCAAGCCATAGCCTGAATCTGCAATACAAGCAGATCAAAGGACCTTTTTTTTTCCCTAAATTCACTTTTATTGATAGACAAATCACCAATGACTAAATTTTCTTCTAGTGTTAGCTACTTGGCAATACTTCATCATCTGGTAATATGATGAATCCAAGGGAAACATGGTTTTTAAAATGCCGGGGAGTTCTTCTTCAGTTTCTGCCACACTTGAAACAAATGGGTTCTTTGGAAATCTATTTTCAGCCCAAATCCTTCTAGCCTAATTAGTGTTCCAGGTGGGGGCAATCAAATAAATGGGGAAGCTGTGAAATTACCTGGCACAGTGTGCTATACTCTGTCTTCACTTTGTTTCACCATTTCCCCTTGCATGTTTGTGTTGGCCTCAAAAGAAATGTCAGATGGAAAATAAAAATCATCATGTTTAGTTATTTATCTCTTCATCTATGCCAAAAATTGCAGGGAGAAGAAATATATGTCAGTTTGTGTGAAGAGGATGCTGATAATCTGCATCATTCTCAGGACTCACAGGTTTTGAACCACCCTGATTAAAGATGATTTTTTTCATTTATCATTTCAGAAAATTACTAATACCAGAAACATAATCTTTGGAGAAGAAAATCTAGTCATCTATTTTTATTATTAATCATGTTGCAACTGGAATGATACTGAACTTTCTAATAATATTTCTAAAAATCAATATATGTCAGGAAGCAACTAAAAACTACTAAATGACCAAGATAAAGAATCTTAAAATACTCTCCAGGAAAGGACTGTAAATAATAATCATTAATTATTTATGAATGCAGCTGTATTTCTTCTTTTTAAAAATCTGTACTTTAGTCAGATACTGAAATTTTGCTTTGTTTCAAATCAAAAGCAAGAAACAAATGTTTCATTCTTTTTTAGAAAGATCAAATGCTTAATAAGCAACCAAGTTTAGAGTTTTTTTCAAAATTATCTAATTGAAATTTGATTACTGTTGAGATCCAGGAGGGAGAAAATGCCTCTTGTGCCATTTTATTTATTTGGGTACATAATATTGAATTATTTTGCAATCCCCCATTTAGTTCCTCTGCTAATTAACATCAAGAAAAAAATGGAAAATGTAAATGTACTATTAAAGAGTAATGCAATGTGCTAACAAGAAATAGGGCAACTTTTGTTATTTCTTAAGAAATACAGTAAACATGAATAATCAGAAAAGTATTTACAGAAAGATTATTTTGACATCACAAGATAACTACCACTCCCAACTCAAACCTTAACCATGAACTACAACATACTCAAATCATTAAATGGATAGCTATTCTTATTAACCAGGATAGAATTTGGTAAATTCCCTAAAATTCTCAGGCTTTCCTGGTAAATGTCTGGAATCAGAAGCCAATGTAGAAATAAACTTAGACCAACAGCATCACATTTCACAATAAGCAACAGATACGAGAAAAGGAAGTAACTTGCATGAGTCATTAGCAAGCAATAGATTGGGGCCTAGGCTATAGATTTCCTATGGATTAGGCCAAAATGCATTTTGCCTCTATATCATGTGACCTCACTATGTCACAGTGTCAATCTAGTCTATTTTTTCCCATGAAGCAGACATTCCTTAGTCACCACTGTAAGCCTGTCAAGGGAGCTGACTTGCTAAAAACATTCTAGTTATAGTAAGATCCAGGTTGAAGATCCAGCTTGACTACTTCTTAGTTATGTAATTCCTACTCCAATACTCAATTTCCTCATTTTTAAAACTAAGGCACTGAGCGAGATCACAGATTTAGAATAGGAAGGGAGAACAAAGATTACCTGGTCCAAACCCCTCATTTTGCAGAAAAGAAAACTGAGGCCTAAAAAAGTTAAGTGACTTGATTTGTATGTTCCTTTTTAGTCCCATCATTCTATGTTTGTGATATACTGTAACAAGGCTAGATGGGGAACACAAAAAACTCAATCAGTCCTTGATCAAACAGAAAAGTCCCTG
Source organism: Gracilinanus agilis (assembly GCF_016433145.1). Lineage (NCBI taxonomy): Eukaryota > Metazoa > Chordata > Mammalia > Didelphimorphia > Didelphidae > Gracilinanus > Gracilinanus agilis. The sequence goes on along the minus strand of NC_058136.1, from coordinate 24,291,538 downwards.
TGAAGTGAAAGGATACATATAAAGCATGCTTTTATAAACTATAATATGCTATATATAAGCCTATCTGTTTAAGAGCTTCTAGGTTCCTGACTTTTTTTCCTTTTCTCTTCTGTCTTCTTTCAGAGGGCAAGAATCAAGACAGGGGATTTTTCTTCTCCTCTCTCCCTTACATCCAGTTCCAAAAGGGGAAGGAATTTCTTTCCTCATCAGAATTATTAATGGCAACTTATGGCAGAAGGACTTTGGCACTGAAGATGTGTTTGAATACAGTCTGAAAACAGAGGACAAGTACACTGCTTAAGAACACCACCCTCCTGAATAAAGGAATGGCTTTTGGGCCATGTAACCAGCAAGATGGAGGGCCAGACAATTTCGCAGGGCCTCTCAAAATATAAAAAATGGCTCTAAAATGACAGGCCCACAGTAATATAATTGCATCTGCCTCCACATGCCAAGAAAGCAAGAAGTCTAATGAGGGAAAAAACCTGTTAGCATATAAATCAACAGAGAAGATAGTAAAACATTAGAGAAAAGAGCTATATGAGTTTCTAAACAAGTCCAAACAACTTTGAATACATACTCCCAGACAAGGGAAATGGAATAACACTTGTTCAGGCAGAGTATGCCATAGATTTTCAGGAAAGCACAGAATTATAACAGGATAATCTCAAATGGCTGAAGAGAGTAGTAAGAAGAATGAAAAGAGAGTATATAGGCTGCATAGTATTAACTATTGGCAGAATAGAAAAACTTGCATCTACAGTAGAGAACTTCTCTACTGAAGCAAAAGAGAGGACAAATAATTCAGAATACAAAGATATGGAGGTAGTAGAAAATCAGGAAGAACAGAGGCAAAACAAACAATAATGTTTAAAAAACAAGCAATCTCCATACAAGCAAAACATGATGATCTTGAACTTAGGATAAATAGATAACTTAAGGAACACACATTTCCCAGAAAAAACATAAGTCAGAAAAACTGAACATCATACTGTAAGAAATAACACAAGAAAACTGCCTGGAAATTCTGAAAACAGAAAACCATGTGTCAATCAAAAAAGACTACAGATCAACTCTAATAAACTAAACAAAACAACAGCAACAACAACAACAACAACAAAAGAAATAACCAGCAAAAGGAAAAACAAAACTCTATGCTCTAAGTGATCAAGAGATTTTCAAATATAAAGTAGAGTAAGTATGAATACTACAAAACAATGCAGCACCCATCTGAAACCACAAGGAATAATATTTTCCAATTAAGCAGCTCAAAATACTGGCCACGGTGACCAACCCTGCAAGCCTGAGCCTAATCATCAATGATAAGAGACATTTAAAATATTTCTCAAAAAAGAAACAATAGAAGAACAAGAAAGGTAAGTAAAAAGAGCTACCAAAAAAGCAGAGTGACAAAATAAATAACTCTAGGGGGGATGGAAAAAAAACAATAAAATGAGAATTACATGTAGGAGTTTAAAAAATGATGCAATAGCAACAGAAGAACCATTAAGAGATTTCTTTCTCAAAATACACAAAAAATAGCGATGAAAGCAGAATAAACTAATAAAAGTCTAGAATAAACACGGTCAGAGAACTGGACAATGAAAGAAAGAAAAGCACAGAAAATTTAAAAAACTGAATTTGATGGAGAATAGGGAAATGAGGATTTTATTTACCTGAGAAGGGAAAAAAGAGTTAGTTGACTACATTAAAGCAATAAAACTGAATTAAATCAAATGGCGAAACCAGAGAAAGAGGTGACAAATGGAAGAAGTGGAGGATGAGGGTAAGAGGAAGAGAAATGCTAGGAATAGAACTGCCTTAAAATATATCAAGGAAAAAATAAATGAATAGAAAAACTACCATCTTATCTGTAATAAGATAAAAACATCCTAATTCAGAAAACTTCAACATTAGAAACAAATATTGAATGAATTAAGTGATCCAATAAAATGAAAGGGAATGACATATGAGAACACAAAATTCCACAGTCTTTGCCTTCAAAATGTATCTATAAAACAGACATATATAAAATAAAAATAAGGCTGAAACACACTTTATTATGAACCTGGTGAATCTAAAATTTGGAATCATACTATAAAAGAAATTAAATACAAAAATGTATAAGTAGAGATAAACAAGAAAACCACATTTTCAAAGGATCCATAGACAACATATCAATATGAACATTAAATTAAAATGCTCCAAGATTTATAGTGACTAAATTCACAAGGAAAAGATGACAGAGACATTATTAGAATATTAGTGGGAGACTTTAATGATATTCAATTTTAGACTAAGATAAATAAAAGCAAAAGATAGAGAATTGAACAAATATATAGAAAAAGTAGAACTAAGAGAATTAAGACATCTTCTAAATGGGACTGCTACAGAAATTTGTAAAGATTTACATTAACTGGTGCAAAGTAAAGTGAGCAGAACCAGGATATCATTAGACACAGGAGTAGTGTGATAATCAACTGTAAATGACCTCACAGTTCTCAGCTATATAATGAACCAAGACAATTCCAAAGAATTTATGATGAAAAATACTATCCACCTCCAGAAAAAGACCTGAATTCAAATTAGAGAATATTTTTTAAAGTTTTCTTTCTTTGAAGAGAGGTGAGTTTTCTTTTACAACATGACTAATATAGAAATATGTCTTGCCTAACTGCACATATATAACCTACACAAATCGCTTGCCTTCTACATGAAAGAGAAAGGGGAGAAAGGGAGGGAGAGAATTTGGAACTCAAAATTAAAAAAAAAATTAAAATATTTTACACTTAATTTAAAAGTAAAATATTAAAAAAATTATGAGAACAAAAGTTCATGAACTGTAGTTTAAGAATTTTTTATGCAGAATGTTCCTTAAAAAAGAAGTCAATTTATATAGTTTTTGACATAATGTCTTTAAATACTAAGGTCAATCAGTTAACTTGTACAATGCAAGTTCAATGAAAAGTGACTTGTTTATTTGCCAAGCTCCAAAATATCTTTGCCTTTTGGGGGAAGCTAAATCAGAGGTTTAGAGAAGCTATAAAAGATCCTCTGTAGGAATCGGGGTACTCACTAGAATGACTAAGGCTGACTCCAGAAAAACTTCAAATCCTTTCTTGAGATAGAAGATGAAAAGCACTGTGCTTAATTTCTACATTTGTCCATAGAGTCCTGTGGGCACTTGGCAACTTTGTCTTGTGTATTTTTCTGGGGGGAAATAAAGTCAGCAAATTACAGCTGCTATTGCTCAATTAGGAAAAAGCTAAACAAAGAGTGGTGTGTGAATGTAACAATACTATTTTGCATTAAAAAAGAATACAAAAGATTCAGAGAAATTTATGATATTTCATGGACTGATACATAATTAAGGCAGTAGAACCAGGAGAACTATTTAAATGCAGATGTTGACAACATGTGGGAAAATATTTTTTAAATATGATAATGCAGTGACTAATTTTGACTTTCAAAGACAGATAAAGTTATGTTTCTTGCCTATGGGTAAAGAAGTGACATTAGATATGAAAAATGAGATGCACATTTTTCGATTAATGTTTTGAATTTTTTTGTTTATGATACCTATTTATTCTAAGGAATGGAATTCAGGTGCTGGAGGGGAGGTGCATTAGTAGGATATGATAGGGAAGCAAAAAAAGACAAAGGAAAGAGTATCAATTAAGCACAAAAATATACGGAAGACAAAATTAAACTTATGAGGGTATGCAATTAGGGAAATTTTGCCAATATGTAGAATATAATACTCTTAAAAATAAACTTTATGAAAGTTTTTCATGCTTTCATTAATAATTCTTTTTCTTTTTTTAATTTTTTTTAAATCCTTTACTTCTGTGTATTGGTTCCTTGGTGGAAGAGTGGTAAGGGTGGGCAATGGGGGTCAAGTGACTTGCCCAGGGTCACACAGCTGGGAAGTGTCTGAGGCCAGATTTGAACTTAGGACCTCCCATCTCTAGGCCTGACTCTCAATCCACTGAGCTACTCAGATACCCCTCTTTTTATTTTTGTATGGAGGAATATTTGTAGAATAAATTTATAACATTTTAATATGAAAGACATTTTAAATAGATTATTCATTTACATAAAGAAATCACTCAACATTTTAATTGAACTTCAGACTTTTTCAAACTGAGTCTTCCTTTTAAAAGAGATTCAGAAATAACTAGAAATTATTATAAGGTAATAGTGTAGCTACTTTCTTTGGGCATGAAAACAGAAAGAATGTTGTTTCTGAACTATATGCACATTAAATGCACATGACACATCCTACCACAAATCAAAGGTTAGAAGAAAAGAAAAGTGGTCTAAAGAGCTGAGAATTTGTGGATCCTGGCCTACATAAGTTTAACAACAGATTGGGTATTTGACAGAAATTTGAGCAACTAAGAAAATATATTTCCACTAGTCCAAGATTAATGTGAGCACTTAAATAATTCCAGAATAAACACATCAACTATATTGAGCACAACTTATCTAGATCAACATTAAAAGGCATTAATGTAAAAATGTCAACTTTCATAATGAATTTATTGTGATCTTTACTATACAATTACACGAGGTTTAATGAGAAAAAATATTATCTAGCCACATTATAAATGGCATGTTACTCTTACATGCATGAAGTCAGTATGAGATTAAAATGGTAATGAATTAGTAGAAAAAAGACTGGAAAATAAAATAAACAGTTAAGTTCAATAACACATATGTTTCAAATGGGTGCTATTTAATGGAATGCAATGTGATATAGTAGAAAGACTTTTTTGTTGGAGTCCGAAGTTCTTGGCTCAAATTTTAAATCTGACACTCATTACTTGTATGACCATAGGCAAGGTACTTAATTCTCTAAGCCCTCAGTTTCCTGACCTGTAAACTGCAGAAGTTGGACTGGATGACTTCTAAGGTTCCTTACAACTTTAAAGTCCTATAAATGTCTACTTTGAATCACTAAAGCCCATGAGATCCTAGGAAACAATGTGGCATCATGCTAAGCATTTGGACATCAAAGACATTGGTTCAATTTCTGCCCATTCCATTTACCAACCATGTAATCCTGGGCAAGTCATATTTTTCAGCCTCAGTTTCACAAACAAAATTGGGGACAGTAATACTAGCACCTATTACTTTCTAAAGTTGATATGAAGATCAAATGGGATAAACTATATAAGTATCTTTGTAATCATCTACCATTATAAAAAAATAACTACTTCATTTTAGGAGTATAGAAGAGGAATAGAACATATATTTTAATGCCTATTTCCATTCTGTTGAACCAACTTAATCACTGTTAAACAGTCAATACTCATTTTTGTGGGAGTATCATTCCTATAAAATGACAAGAAAGTAAAAAACACAAATGTTGCTAAATCGAATCTGAAAAATAGAGGGCTAGGTTCTTTCAACCATCAAAAATTGTAATTCTGTCAGAGGAAGTCTTCACATGCTTGGAATAGATATGCCCATATTCACCAACACATTTGAGGTGTTTCAGTTAACCTCAAAAACCTGACTTTAACCTGTCTGTTGAGGTTGCTGGGCTTGCATCCAATTAGCATTTTTCATTGAGGCTTTGCTTGTAGCTGTTTTCACATTATGGTCTTCTGAGTTTGTATCCCTGTCACCATAGTAGATTTTTAGAGACATATTTTTTGTTATTTTTTGTTCATTTTTCCAGCTTATTTCTTGAGTTTGAATTTCATTTTAATGTTGGGCTTTGCTTGCTTGGGGGTGAGGAAGCATTGTTCCAAGCTTCGCGGTTTTTTGTGCTGACATTTTCTGAGCTAGTTCAAGGAGTTAACAAGTTTTGGGCACTTTCAAGGTGGTATAATTCTGGGAGAGATATGGTCACTGCTCTCCTTGTCCACATTGTGGTCTTTGCCGAGGATGGGCCTTTGTATACTCATAGCTGCACATGTAAGTGCTCCTCTCTATTTACCAGGGCCTGTTCTTAAGACCATGCTTCCTCATCATCTACCATCAGTGCTCCTCTCTGCCCTGAAACTGTAATCCAAAATTGCGTATAGGCAAGAGAGCTGCCAACCATTGTCAGTTTTACCCAGTGCCAGTAAAAAGTTCCCTGTAATCTCTTTCTGAGCAGTTGTCTAACCCCTTTAACATCACTGGGTTGAGTACTCTCAAAGCAGCTGCTGCTACTACTGCCATTTTGGCTACCACTTTGTGGACTTTGAACAACCCTCCTCTAGATGTCCACCCTAGTGTCACAGATTTCTTCTGTTTACCTCTTAAGTTTTCTTCCACCAGAAAAATATCTCACCCTGACTTTTTGTTGACTCTACCACTGCAAAATTTGATGTGAGGTGTTATTTTAAGGTTGTTTGGAGAGGAAGGTTGGGAGAGTTCAGCTGGTTGCCTGTCCCTAATCTTCCATCTTGGTACTCCCCCCAAAAATATTTTAAAGACAACTTTGCTTTCATCACATTACCTTATTGAACAAGAATCTATGATGTGCTTTAACTCCTACTGCCTTATGACTTATCTAGAGGATACCCTGGCATCCTGGCATAGTGAACATAAAGAACACTCGGCTTGAATTCCATCTTTGATATTTATTAGTTATTTGACTTTTAGCAAAGTACACAAACTGAGTCTTAAAGCTTCTGTTTCATCATGTGTGTAAAATGGGGATCAATCACTAAACAAGTATTTATTAAACACTTACTTCCAGTGCCAGACACTGCTAAGTGCCAAGATTGCTCTGTCAGTATTACCTATTGAACCAAGTTGATGTGAAGCTCCCATGAGATCAAGTATTTTATAAAATGTAATGTATTATTTAAATGTCAATCCAAACTCCTCTTTTATAACTTAGTCCTAGCCTAACTATGCAACCACATTTCTTACTAGTACATGGTCTTTATATAAGTCAGGGCTAGAGAGCAGGCTGCCCACAGGACACCACATTCCTTCTTGTTGCCAAACTTTTGTTTATGCTATTCTCTCAAACCCTAATGTTCAAAATCTCTTTTCCACATATGCCTAAATCCTATTCAAACTTTAAGTCAGCTAAAATCCCCCCTCACTGAATATTCAAGCCTAAAGTTATATCTTTTGCACTTGTAATATGAACCAATGAGTTAAGATTTTATTTGGACTCTGAATCATATTATGAGAGTTCTCTTTCCTCAACTAGAGTATAAGGACATTGATGGGAGAAAAATTCTGCATAGAAGGAAGTTCTTCCACTTTAGCATCAGAAGACTTAAGTCCAAGTCCAGATTTTGCCTGGATTTATCAACTGCATAATTTTTTGATATGTCCCTTTATGCTCTATACTTCAATTGCTTTCTATACAAAAGGACCACAATATTTGTACTATCTCCTCTGACATAGCTGTTGTAAGGATCATAGATCAAGGATTCATAACTGGAAGGGAACAAATACAGTTTCATATACACACATTCACACATACATGCACACTCTGGAAAACATAAAGCACTTCCAAAATGTCATTTTTATTAGTTATAATAAAGACCATCTATTTGAGTGCCAAAACATCATTTAGTTCAATGCCTTCATTTTACAGATGAGCAAACTCAATCCAAAAGACTATAAAAATAGTAGGTGTCAGAGCTTTGCTTTGTGACCATGCTGCTGTCTTACCTAAATTTAGATATTTCTACAGTGCCATATTAATACTTTGTAAGGTTTCAAATAAATACACGTGAATTAACTGATTAGTGTTTGAGCATATGAACAATTCAAAATTCAGCATGAAGTGATTGAAAAAAGAGTCGAAAATAGGGCAATAAGGCAAAATTCAAGCTTAGTGGTCTTCTGGGTCAATATCAAACATCTACCTCATATATACATAAGTGCTGACCTAAGGTAGAAGAGTAACTGTTATTCTCTGCTCCCTCAAAATTTACAATGGATCTGAGATTGATTGAATCTCAGAGCTGGAAGGGACTTAATAATAATTTAGTTCAATTCCTATCTCAACAAGAATCCCTTCTTAAAACATACCTGATAAATGGGCATAGAGCATTTGCTTAAGGACCTCTAGACAGTGCTCAACAGCCAGCCTAATCAGTTCTACCACTTAGATTCTTCCTTACATTGATTCTAAATTTACTTCTGAAACTTCTATGAACTAATATTAGTTTTGCCACCTGGAGACAAACAAAACAAATCATCTCTCTCTTTCATGTAAAATCTTTATATTCATGCAGATACTTATCAAATACACTCTAAATGTTATCTCCTACAAGTTAAACATCCCTAGTTATTTTTCCACCTGATACTAAACTGGAATGAGCTTTAGGTTATTCACTATACTGGTTGTCCTCCTTTGCCTACTTTCCATTGTCAATGAATGTGCCTCTTAAAGAGTGGCTCATAGAGAACAAAAATGTACAATGGATAGATCACTAGATCTGCATTTTATTTGAATCACACCCCAGATATTTGCTTGTTATATGACTTTGCCCTAGTCATTTAACTTCTTTGAGTCTCAGTTTTCTTATCTTTAAAATAAGGGAACTGGACCTGAGCCAGGCTAACTCTCAAAGATAAAGACTTTGTCTAACATGGTCAAAGGAAGAGAGTAGCATAGATTCTAGATGATGAATCCAATTTATAAAAAAAGAAATATCCCTAGAATGGAGAAAGGCAATTCACCACTTGAGAACATAGCCTTCAAAGAAAATCCATCTCTTTTTGCTTTTATTACATGCTCATCAAACCACTTTCTAAGCTATAATGTGATCTCCAGAGTTGACATAGCCAAAGATAAAGATTATAGACAAACAATTTTAAACATTATGATTATTGGGTACAGATCCATGAGTAAGCACTCTTATTTATTAGTGAGTTTTTAGAAAGTTCCATTAGCCTAAACCAGTTACCAAGAGCTCTATCATCATTGTGTGATCCAATAACATTTAGTTTCTCCAAGAGTAAAGCTAGTTCAGGACCAATGACTGGAACAATGATGACTCTACTGAATAGCTGACACTCTTTAAAGGTCAGGCCAAAATAGTCACATGGCTTATCTCTTGAAACTCTTAGCTACCACAAACATGAGGGGGAACCAGCCTGACTAAAGTTAAATAAGATGATTATAGAAAAGTAGCAAATTAATAAATTCTAAATTATTTGAAGACCAGTTTTCTTTTTTCAGGTGAGTATTCAGAGATCAAGAATTCTACTAGGAAGCCCTTCCATCTGATCTTAATTTAGGGGAAAATGTAGTACTTGATGTACTTCCCATTTGGTAAATGAGGAGACCTTTGCTAACTAGCAGTACAAAGTAAACATTTTTTAGTAAGGAAACTTAATAGAGGCCTCAGTTTCCTTATATGAAAAATAAGAAGGTTGGATTAGATGACATCTAAGGTTTCTTCAAGTTCTGACGTCCTGTGCTTCTATGAAACTAGGTCAAATAATGCAAGGTGCATGCAAAACATACAAACCTGAGATGAGGGGAAATGAAAGAGATTTGCTTTGTCTGCATTGACATTTATATCTTTCTGGAGACAGTTGTTCATGTGAAAGCTCTGGTTGCTATAGTGACAATATAGCAATCATAGCATTTCCCCTTGTTTACAACAAAGAGAAAACATCATTAATGTGGCTAGCAAGTTTCAAAACCTGGGCATTTCTTCAGTAAATTTTTACGGCTAGTGCAAATATTCCCACAATGAGAGGGTTATCTCAGAAGGGACAAGAATCATCATCATTCTTTGGTGTAGAAACAGTACTTTGAGAGAGTAGCTGATGAAGTCGGTGCCCCTTCCAAGGACTGTGGTCTTCTGTTTCATAACAAAAATTCTATTCCTGACCACATGACACATTGTAAATTTGTCCTCTAGAGAGAACCTGGGCAAAATTAGGAAATTATAGTAAGGCTGCCAAAGGAGGAACTTGCAAGAATAAAGCCTTTATTTTGTATTTATATGTGTAAAGCCCTATGCTAAACATTGAGGACACAAATTGAAAAGTAATAACATCTATGATATCAAGGACCTCACGTTTTAATAAGGGAGACAACACAAATGGAAGGTTTTAGCTGAAAGCCAGACTAACAGGTCCCTTTGGACTCCATGGTCCTTAGGGTGCAGCACTGATACATTTATAACAATTCCTAATATTGAACCATTTCACAGTGCCAAGGACTTCAGTGCCAAAACATTTCTTTTCTGAGTCTTCTATAGATGTGGTTTTAATATCTATAGTAATGGTTGCCAGGCTGAATATCCACAGGCGCTGCTGACTAGAATGAATGAACAAATGAATGAATGAATGAACAAAATATTGGTTAAATACTTACTATATGCAAAGCATTGAGCCTAACACTGGGGATAAAAATAGAAGAGTAAGATAGTCAATACTGTCCAGGAGGTGATGTTCTAATGGGAGACATTTGTCGCTTCAAATGAATTTGGTAATTATTATGACTAACTCTATAATATATCCTCTTGTAAGTTTCATTGATATAGCACTAAATGTCTAAATTAGCTTAGGTCATATCTTCATTTTTATTATATTCAAGTAGCTCATCCACAAGCATTACTATTTAAATCATACATTAGCTCCCTTAAAATTTTAAATTCGATTTATAGAAATCTTGAATCCTAGATATATTGCACATTTTGTAGTTTTAAAACAATCTTTATGTATTGGTTCAAAAGCAGAAAAGTGATAAAGGTTAAGCAATGAGTGTTGAGTGATTTGCCCAGGGTCACACCTAGGACCTCCCATCTCCAGACCTGGTTCTGTATCTATAGAGCCACTTTGATACCCAATTTTTAATGGGATTTTCCTATTATTTCCTCTAGGATTTTATTATTGCTATAAATAAATGTTGATGATTTTGTAGATACATGTTGTACACTGCTACATTACCGAAGTTTTGAATTGCCTCAACTGGTTTCACTTTTTCTAAATTTTCTAAATAAAGCAACACATTACCTGAATGCAGGGTGAATTCCAATTCCTCTTTACCAATGATGATGCCTTGAATTTATTTTTCTTTTTCATCTTATTGCTATCACTGATATTTCTATAACTATGTCAACCAAAAGTGGGGAAGAAGGCATCCTTTTTTATTGAGAAAAAATTTTAATGTTTTTGATGGCAAATAATGATCTTTTTAAGTTTTATATATATGTGTGTGTATGTGTGTGTGTGTGTGTGTGTGTGTGTGAGATGCATGTGTGCATTTAATCCTACTAAAATGACCCTTCTTTGTTTTCAAGGTTTTTAGGTTAAAAGAACATTTGTACTTTGACAAAGACTTTCTCTGTGTCCCTTAAAATATATATGTATTTGTTTGTGATTTCGTTGCTCGTAATATTAATATGTTAACTGTTTTCCTTAAAGAAAAAATTATTTCTATAAATGCTTTATATAAGTATATATCTATATATACATATACACATATGCAGATATACTCAAATATGTAAATATATACAGCAGTGGTTCCCAAACTTTTTTGGCCTACTACCCCTTTTCCAGAAACAATATTACTTAGTGCCCCCTGGAAATTAATTTTTTAAATTTTAATAGCAATTAATAGGAAAGATAAATGCACCTGTGGCCATCACTGCGCCCCCCCCCCCCGAATCGCTGCAGCACTCACCAGGGGGCGGTAGTGCCCAGTTTGGGAATTACTGATATACAGTGTACATACCTACACATATACACTACTCTAAATTATTTTCTAAGAATTTTTTAAAATTACACCAATATTCTCTAGTGATAGTAGACTATAAATATTTTTTCTTTATCCTTTCATGATTTAGTTCATAGGGATCATCTTCATGAAAAGTGTTTGAAAGAGTTCTTTCTTCAGTATTTGAAAATAATTTCTGTCTTCTGGGTAGTAATAGCATTTTATATGTTTAAAAAATTCTCATAAAATTTTACCCAGTTAGAGGTGGGTTTATTTTTTTAATTGTTATTTTCAGTTCTAAATTCTCTCCCTCCCTCTACTCCCTTTCCCACTAATTGAGAAGGCAAGAAATATGATGTCCATTAAACATATGAAGTCCTGAATGACATGTTTGTACATTAGTCATGTTGTGAAAAAAGCAAGAAAAATAGAGGAAAAGATATGCTTGAGTTTTTGCTGAGTTCGTCAGATCACTATCTGGAGAATAATATTTTTTCAATATGAGTTCTTTGGAAGTGTTCTGGATCACTGTATTGAACAGAGATGCTAAGTCTTTCACAGTTGATTATCTTTTCAATATTGCCATTCCTGCTCACTTTACTTTGCATCCATTTATATGTCTTCCCATGTTTTTTTTTAAAAATTCCCTTCATCAATTCTTATAGCACAATAGTATTCCATCATTATCCCATACCAAAACTTATTGATACATTCCTCAATTGAGAGGCTTCCCTGGAGGCATTTTTGATGGGAGGAGGGAGAAGGGGGAAGAATGGGAAAAAAATTATCCAAAATAAAAGAAATGAACAAGGTGGTACTTTTACAATGGAGGTGGAAATGGTTTGGATTGGGGATGAGCCAAATTGAACTTCTCTTACATCTAATTTGGTTCAAAAAGGGAAATACATACACACACATCCACATACTTAACTTGGTAATAGAAATCTGTATTGATCAAGAAGAAAGTAGAAGTGCAAGGAAATAAGAGAAAGGGGGTGACAATAAGGGCAGATAAAAGGTGGCAGTTGTCAGAAGCAGAAAAGATTTTAGAGGATGGACAGAATAGAAAGAGAGAAAAAAGAAAAAAAACAGAAGAAAATACACAATTAGTAACCAGAGCTGTAAATTGAATGAACTTGTACATAAAATGCAAGCAGATAGCAAAATGAATTAGAAATCAGAATCTAATAATATGTTATTTACAAGAAACACGCGTTAAACAGAGAGATACACAGAGAATGAAAATAGGGGGCTGGAGCAGAATTTATTATGCTTTAGCAGAAGTAAAAAAGAAAGGGGTAGCAATAATGATCTAGACAAAGCAAAAGCAAAAATAGACCTGATTAAAATGGATAATCAGGAAAACAACATCTTCCTAAAAAGCAACCACAGATAATAGTAATATCAATACTCAACATATATTTACAAAAATTAATCACATATTAGGGCATAAAAACACAACTAAATGCAGAAAAATTAAATGCACATCTTTCAAACCATAATGCAATTAAAATTGAATTTAACAAAGGGCTGTGGAAGCACAGATTAAAGTTAATTGGAAACTAAATAATCCAATCCTAAAGAATGAGTGGGTCAAACAACAAATCATAGAAACAATCAATTACTTCATTAAAGAGAATGACAACAATGAGACAACATGCAAAAATTTGTGGGAGGCAGCCAAAGCAGTACTTTGGAGAAAATGTATATCTCTTATCATCAATAGAAGAGAGAAAGAGTATATTGAAGAATTGGCATGCAACTGAAAAAAAAACCTAGGAAAAAACCCAAATCTATAATCCCTAATTAAACACCAAAAGGGAAATCTTGAAAAACAAGGGAATGATTAATAAAATTGAAAATAAGAAAATCGCTGAACTAATAAATATAACCAGGAACTGGTTTCATAGGAAAAATAAAATAGATAAATAATTGGGTAGTTTCACTTTTTATAAGTCAAAAATTAAATTGTTAGTATTGAAAATGAAGAGGGTAGTAGGGGAGGGGTTGAGGCACTTATAAATAAATTCTATTATTTAAAAAAAACAGGAAAAAAGAATCCACTGTAGTGATCAAATATTCATGTTCACACTATTAAAAGTTTTAATTATATTAAAAATGGAGTTTGATTCTAGCCCAATGGAAATACAGAGTGCAAATTCAAATAATGAGACCACTTTAGAAATTCAGTAAGTTCTTCTTATGAATAAAAGTTTAAAATAGAAAAAAATGAAAAGGTGGACTAGACCATCAATGAAGATAAAATTAAAACAAAATTTTTTGCCCTATTTTATGACAGAAAAACTGACAACCTAAGGGAAATGGAAGAATATTTACAAAATCATGAACAGTTCAGATTAATTAAAAAAAAGCATTTTAAATAACCCTATCTATGAAAAATAAAATTAAACAAGCCATCAATGAGCACTCTAAGAAAAAATCCCCACAACCTGATAGATTCACAAGTGAATCCAGAATAAAACATATGCTTCATCACTTGTTTATATGAATATATGATTTAGGGTTTTGGTTTTAAAAGACTACTCTATTTCAAAAATAGGTTTCAAGTGATAATACATGGATAGCCCTGTGGAATTGCATGTTAACTATGGAAGAGGGGAGGGAAAGGGGAAGGGAGACACCATGAATCATGCAACCATGGAAAAAATTAAAAAATAAACATAAAAACATACACATTTTTCTGAGCAATGAAGTTGGGCTTTTCAAAACTGTTTGAAATACAACAAATACATAAGAGAGCTCCTTTTTAGATAATTGTGAAGCATATAATTCATTGTTGGTCCACTATTTCTCCAGAAATATAGTAGAGTAGTAACATGGATGATCAGCAGATTAGCTGGTGAATACTGTCAAAATGATCTCCTGCTGCTTTTAGCCACTGATGGATTTGACAGATACAGTATCTTGCAGCTCCTTTCATTATATTACAAAATAGATGGGATGTAATGCAATCCCCAACCTATAACACAGTCCTAAAATATCAAACCTTCCTCTCTAGCTTCATTTGGAATGGAAAAGAAATATTCAAAATTGCATCCAATTTCTAAACATAAATCTACTAAAAGTGATTCCCTTACAAATTGTACCTTTGGCTTACATTGTAAGATTTCATGGTACAACCATCCCCTTCAATAGACATGATGCCAAAATGACGGTATATCTGTGAAGGCTCCCTACGACAAAAAAAGTATAATATCCAACTATATACAAAACCTTAGACAATCTGGTACATTATTTGGAAACCTACATTTAGAATTAAGCAACCTTTTCCCTCAGAATGTAGGTTTCTTCATAACTTTGTTTTTACCATAGAAAGGGTAAAGTAGGAGCTAGAAGATCTGTATTTCAGACTAACCTCCTCTCTTATGTTCAGTTTCCTCCACTGTAAATTAAGATTTAGAATGTTTGAACTACAGAGCTTAGAAGCTTGTCGTGAAGGATGGAGGTTGAAGGACTACAATATCAAGCACCCATGTACAAGTCACAAAGTTTGAAACTGGAAGGACAGATAGGTAACACACCTGTCTTATTATTTCAAGATTACAGTCCTGACAAAAGGGAGGATATGTACCAAAGGAAAAATAATCCAAAAGAGATTGTTAAATGCAAAGGAAATGCCCAGGGGTAAAACAACTTATAAGAAATGTAAGAAGAAAGAGCTCACATTCCCTGGAGAGTTGGAGTGAAGTGGGGTGTGGTGAGGTTGGAAAGAGGTTGTGAAGGAATGCTTCATTGAGAAGGTGAAACCTATATTATGCCTTGAAAACATATGGACCTCAAGATGAGTATGTAGGATTGTAAAGATTCCATTATAATTATAGAAAAAGTTATTTTAAAGATATGGATATAGTAGGAGCGAGTAATCAAGTTTGATTAGAAGATACAAGACTGGAAGATGACTAACAAGCAGTAAGGCCGGTAGGCCAATTGGAGTCGGATATTTAGGGACCTCATAAAGGGACTAAGAAGCTTATAGTTGATTCAATAGGCAATAGAGAACCATCATAATTTTTGTAGAGAAGGAAGTGATTAATGATGCACTGCTAAAAACCCTGTAGCAATAGTGCAAAAGTAAAAGATTGCAGGAAGGTTTAAAGTCTTGAATTTGGGTTTCCATGGTAATGTAAAACTAGCCATGAAGGTAAGAAATACTACAGAAAAATACTGCAACTATCTGGGATTATGGAGTATAAGGAAGAGGAAATTGTAAGAGATCATTCCCAACATTTAAGAACCCAGATGTAGTCTCATATCTACCTTTTAATTCTTCTGAAGTAATAAGCCTGAGTAACGAGATACTGGTGACACAACCAACAAAAGTAGAGAATCTGGAGGAACGTGAATGCTCTGGGAAGAAAATGAGGCAAATGAGGCAATCTGCATTGGAAAATGCCAAGAATAAGGTATCAGAGTAATATCCATGTGGAAATATCCACCAGCCAGGTAGAAAAAAGAGACTGGAGCTCAAAAAAAGGGTTCTAGATAGAGACACATTACATATCGATGACAAATGAAGCAGTGCAGAAGACAGATGATATCGTAAGATAGAAGCACGAAATGTTACAGACTAATTATTTTTACAGTGTAGAAAGAAAAGTGCTAGAACGAGACACAGAAGGAATGGTCAGAGGTAGAAAGAGAATTATTGTAGAAGCTAAAAGAGAGAGTATTAAGAAAAAGGACTGATAAACAGTACTAAATGCTACTGACAGATCATAGAGATAAAGGACAGATTTTAAAAAATCACTGGATGCTCCAATAAAGAAGACTCTGATAATTGCACTGAGAAATGTTTCACTAGAGCAGTGGTAACCAAAGCCATTTGACAAGGGTTTGAGGAATAATACAGAAGTAGAGGAAGGCAGATTAGATGATACTTTAGACCATATGTACTACTCTTCATTCCCCAATGTGTTCCTGAATTACTGAATTGAAATATTATGTGTGGTGGAGTTGGAAGTTTTGGATTTTGTTTTGTTTTCTGGAGGCAATTTTGGGATTCAGGTAACTCATTTCTATTATTTCTTTAATTCTCAAACAATATATACTCATCAAGTACCTACCATGTGTCAGGTACTGTGCAAAGTGTTGGAGGGGAAAGCACACAGAATGAAACAATCTCTACTAAAAATAAAATTATATTCTAAGGGGAAGGCAGAGACAATAAATAAACATAAGAACATTTAACTTAAACAAGTGTAAATTTATTGCTCAAATATGTGCAAATTAATTAAGTGCCTCATCTGTGCCTTATAAAAAACTCATGATAATAGTAGAGTAAGAGACAGTATGATAGTGGATATAGAGCCAGGAAGGCTGAATTCAAGGTCTATTTCTGATACAACATGGTTATGTGACCCTGGGCAGGTCTCCTAACCTCGCAATGCTCTTGACAAAATTCAAAGCCTATAAGTTACACAGAAGGTATAGCCTTGTGTCTATAGAGGAGTTTCCTCATCTTTACCAATAAAATCACAAGTCCATTTCCTGTCCTTATCCCCTAATAGAGTCAAAAGTCTAGGTTTTTTCCTTCCCATACTTTCAACTTCAATGGAGCCACTTGGGTGATAATCTTTTCTCTTTAAGAAAAAATGGCAACTTTGCCAAGGAACTACCCTTTTCTTGATGGAAGAATGAATTCCAGAATTCTCTAATTTGAGATTTCCCTCAAGGCAACATCTGAGACTTGCAGTGTCAAAAATCTCCTCTTTCTCACTAAATTCCAGGATAATGGTGCCTGAGAAATCTTGGAGTTTAGGGAGTCTCTCAGGTCACAGCCACATGGTTCCCTTCTATATGGTAGTCAGGTGGTTGAAAGCATGTGGGACTCTGACATGTTTTTTTTCTAGAACTATATCCATATATACTAGATATTCTCTTCTGTCCACATTGATACAACAGGTCACTCATTTCTAATCAAATCTGGGGTTGCTAGTGGGTTAAGTGACTTGTCACAATCTGTATCAGAAGTGGGACCTGAATCCCATGCCTTCCTGACCTTCAAGCTATACCTTTATTCTCTGTAACATTGCCACTCAAGCCGTGAGCTTAAATCAAGTAATCTCAGTAACTATGATTTTTCTTAAAAAAAAAAAGGAAAACATGAAGCCTTAACAGGGTTTCTAATAGTAATTAGTGGAAAGTGTGATTGATTTATGGTCACAGGACCTGGCTTTTCAGTTCCTAGATTTGTCACCTCTGTGAGCTTCAGTCTCCTCTGGCAGAAAAAGAGAACTGAAGATCATAGAATTTTAATCTTTATGTTACGTATCTCAAATCAATACCATTACATTAAGACTGTCGACAGGGGGCAACCAAGTGGTGCAGTGGATAGAGCAATGGGCTTGCTGTAAGGAAGAACTGAGTTCAAATCTGATCTCAGATACGTCCTGGCTATGTGACTCTGGTTAAGTCACTTAATTCTGTTTGCCTCAGTTTCCTCATCTGTAAATAGGTGGAGAAAAATAGGGTCATGAAAAATTAGACGCAACTGAACAACACCAAATCTGCCAGTAAATTGAAATAACACTGAATTGATAAAAATATTTGTAAGTTGACAGCAGAAAATTAAAGGATTATGAAGTAGCATTGGAGGGAAAAGGCCAAAATTTTATGTTAATAAAAAGGTATTTTCACTAGATTGGCATTATGTATGTTACATCATATGTATATCAGCTTATTTTGAAGATACCTAATAACTGAGGGAAGTATTAATTTGTTGAAATTAACTTACAATTAATACACAAGTAGGCTATTGCATCTAATGCAGCTGAGATTTCAGGTTAGACTATATAAGCTTCTTATTTAGACTCCCCTGGGCAGAAAGTGACACAAGGAAAGTCATTGTCTTTGAACTTAGAAGAGAAGAATCACCTACTTTACTATTTATAACTTTGGATTTATTGTTTGTGTGGATTAAGGAAATTGTCATTCTCATTACATTTTTAATTAGACTTTCAAAAGAGAATCAAATCAGGCTCTCAGCCAAAATCTGCTGACTGATTGTGCACAAATGGCTTTAGTTTCTAGGGACTTGGGTATGGCTTTTGAATATTCCGATGATATTCTGTGCCCTCTTGGCATGGGAACTGGAGATGAAGGAATAGTCTTTTCATAGCAAGGCAATCAATAAAGGTTGAATAACCAAGATATCTAGGGGGACCTAACACAAAACATTAGACAAAAGAGTCATTTCTCAATGGATATGTGATCAAAGGAAATGCATAGTTCTCAGAAGGAGAATTATAAAATACTAATAATTGCATGAACAAATGTTTCAAATCACATATTAGTGAAAACTAATAATAAGTAATAATACTCACGAAACAAATATGAAGTTTTATCTCAGACCCATTAAATTAGCCAAGACGAAAAATGATGAGAATAGTCCATGCTAGAAGGGCCGTAGGAACGAAAGTGACACTAACATACTGTTGGTGGAGCTGGGAACTAGGTAAAACATTCTGAAAAGCAATTTGAAATTATGGGAAGAAAGTAACACAAGTGTTCATACACTTTAAGTTACACATCCCCCTGCTAGACGTATACCTCCAATGGGTCAAAGACATACGGTTCCAAATCAAAGTTTTCACAGTTGTACATTGTGTGACACCAAAGACCTGAAAACAAAGCTGATGCTATCAGTTTTGTAGCATAATTAAACAAGTTGTAGGATAAGAACATAATGTAATAAAACATAAAAAATTACAAAAATGAACAAAACAGTAAGAACCAGGAAAAGAATGTAGATGATGAATTCAATAACATAAACCAAAAGACCAAAAAAGGGGGGGAAATAATTGAACATTAGATAATTTTAACAACTAAGATTAATCCTGAAGAAGAAACAATGAAATATATTCCCTTCCTTTCTTTGCAGCAGTGAGGTTAGAAGTGGGAAGGAGAGCTAGGGGCAGTAATCATTTTATATACTGTTATACATGAATGATGCATTAATTAGATCAGCTAAAGTGACTTTTCCCTCTATTTTCCCCCATTCTTTGTTACAGAAAATGGCTTACTGGGTAGGGTGGGATCTATTTGGAAATCAAAGGAATGAGAAAAATAAATCTATAACAACAATGAAATTTAGGAGGAGGAAATCATAAAAAGAAAAATCTCAATGAAAAAAATCAATGGAATGTTTGAACTGTCTGGGAGTCGATATGGACAATGTGAAGATACACCAAAAGACACGAAGTCTGACTTTTACCTTTCTATTCTCTTCATTCAGGACAGCAAGCATAAGCAGATATATCATCACCAAGGGCATTCTAACACCTTTAGCTTCCCCTCTCCCTCAATTTGGTTTGTCTCAAAACTCAGCCAAGATAGCTGCCCTGGGGCACCCAACCTCCTTGCCTTCCCTTCTTTGCTCCCTTACTTGTATCCAAGACAAGACATCCCACACAAACCACATGTCCCTTTGCTTTCTCAGATATCACCCCAACAGAGCTGTCCAATATTCATTTTGCTCTGCTGGTCACACGACTTGTATGAGATAGTAATCACCAACTTTATTCCTTCCAGTAAGATAGAGGACCACTAAGTCTTACTGCTAGCTTTGCCACAGCTTCCTAATATCCTCAAGGCCTTACTTATCTCCTAGGCCCTTACATAGAGACCCATGGAACTGACATGTACTGAGTTAGCCTAAAGCCTCTTGAGCCTTGTCATCTGCTTCACCACTAAATACTCAGAACTTCTAGACCTGTCTACCTGTCTACAATGTAAACTTTTTTATGTACTTTCTCTTCCAAATAAGTTATGAACTAGGCAAGACCAAGGAGTATCTAGCTTTTTCTCCTTGTAACTTTGAACATAGAAAAGAATGCTTGTTATATACCAGTGATTCCCAAAGTGGGTGCTACCGCCCCCTGGTGGGTGCTGCTGTAATCCAGGGAGGCAGTGATGGCCACAGGTGCATTTATCTTTCCTATTAATTGCTATTAAAATTTAAAAAATTAATTTCCAGGGGGCTAAGTAACATTTTTTCTGGAAAGGGGGCGGTAGGCCAAAAAAGTTTGGGAACCACTGTTATATACTAATCATTTAATAAATGCTTTCTTATTCATAAAATACAATTATAAAATACTCTTTAGAGATATAAATGAATAATATGGAATGGGTTCAAGTGAATATATATAATGTATTATATGTATGTATATTATATATGTATACATATGTATATTATATGTATGTATTCCTATTCTACCTAGTGGAATTGCTTGTCTACTCTGAGAGAGGGGAGAGATGAGGGGAAAAAGAAAACATGAATCATGTAATGACGAAAAAATGTTAAAAATAAAAAATAACTCTTTAAAGAAATAAATATATACAATGACTACAACATTACAAACAAAAAACCTAAACTAAATGCTATATAATTAAATTGACAAAGCATGAAGAATTAAGAAAATGTATCTAGAACTCCGACTTGCAAAAGTGATGGACTCTAGGCATGGACTATTCCATATATTCAGACTCAATGGATTGGCTAGTTAATTTTGTTATTCTGATTTTTCCCCTCTTTCTGTCTTAATTCTTATTATAAGAAACAGCTCACTAGGTAGGGAAGGGGAAGGGTGAATTCAGAAATAAATGTGATATAACAACAAAAGGCATCAATAGCATTGGAACAAAAGAAATACTGTTTGCAAAAATGACATGAATTAGCTAACAGGTATGCTTCCCCAGAATAAAACACTATAGAGAAAGGACAGGTAAGGAATAATGATAATAAGCTGAGTTGGGGTAACAAGACTGACGGTCATTACTGAAACAAAAGGGGTACAAGACGAAGATAGATCATTTTCTACAGCAATTAAAAAAACAAAAAACCAAACAGAAATGAATCTCGGTAAGCAGAGAGAGCTTATTGGTGTTGGAAAATAGGCACAGCTGTATCATATATCACTTCTAATCCACCTTAAAATGTTATGGTACACTTTCTTTGCTTAAGATAGATTGAAGAAGGAACTTTAAAAGTCTATCGATGTTTATTTCCATGCTATTCAAAAGTCAGGGTTTTTATTCCTTTGGGAATAAAAGAATTTAGAGCTCTTTACTTGTCTTAAAGAGGCCACTTGAGAACCATATAGTAAGCCAACTACAAGTTCTTTATTGGTGTCATAATCCCTGGCTTAGAGTCTTTTCCTCTAGAGTTTTCCAGGTATCCTTGGAAGTCTACAGAAATTCATATCTTCAGAATGTAACAAAATGAGTAAGCATTAGAGAGACACTAATTCTTTTTTCCCTAATGTACTGTCAGCTCATTAAAAGCAAATTCTATTTTGTGGCCATCTTTGCATCACTCATGCTTAGCTTAGTGTCTAGCACACAGTTAGCTCTTAATAAAAGCTTGTTGACTTGACTTAAATTGAAATTAATTATTAAGATACAAAAATACTCCTGACATATGTACAAATTTTATAAGAGGCATGATTTGTGAATACCAATTGGATGATGACATTTCTTCCCCAGACTCATAGAAATATCCACCTAAAAACTTGGTCTTATCCACATCCAGAGAAGGAACTGTGGGAGTAGAAACACAGAAGAAAAACGACTACTTGATCTCATGGTTCGATGGGGATATGATTGGGAACATAGACTCTAAAGCAGTGATTGCCAAAGTGGGCGCTACCGCCCCCAGTGGGGTGGTGATGGTCACAGGTGCAGTTATCTTTCCTATTAATTGCTATTAAAATAAAAAAAAATAATTTCCAGGGGGCTAAGTAGTATTTTTTCTGGAAATGGGGTGGTAGGCCAAAAAAGTTTGGGAACCACTGCTCTAAAGGATCACCATAATACAAATATCAATAATATGGAAATAGGTCTTGATCAATGACACATGTAAAACCCAGTGGAAGTGCTTGTTGGCTATGGGAGGGTAGTGGGAGGAGGGGAGGGAAAGAACATGTTTCAAGTAACCATGGAAATGTATTCTAAATTAATTAGTTAAATGAATAATTTTTTTTTAAAAAAAGGAAAAAATAAAGGGAGTTGTAATTCTAAACTTAAGGGCTGGGTCTTTCAGATCTAGATAAATCAAACCAAAAATAAATAATAAAGAGATAAGAGAGGTGAATGAAATCCTAGAAAAAATTAGATTTAATAGATATGTGGAGAAAAATAAATTGGGACAAAAAGGAATATACCTTTAACATAATAAAAATGAACATTGTACCCAAATTAATTTACCTATTTCATTCCATACCTATCAAACTACCAAAAAACTTTTTTACTGAATTAGAAAAACCTACAAGAAAGTTCATTTGGAAGTACAAGAGATCAAGAACATCAAGGGAAATAATAAAAAAAAAGCGAAGGAAGGTGGCCTAGCAGTTCCAGATATTAAACTATACTATCATCAAAATGGTATGGTACTGGCTAAGAGATAGAAGGGGGAATCAGTGGAATAGACTTGGGGAAAGTGACATCAGCAAGACTGTGTATGATAAACACAAAGAGCCCAATTTTTGGGACAAAAATCCACTATTTGACAAAAACTGTTGGGAAAATTGGAAAACAATATGGGAGAGATTAGGCTTAGATCAACATCTCATACCCTATACCAAGATAAATTCAGAATGGGTGAATGACTTGAATATAAAGAAGGAAACTAAGAAAATTAGGTGAACATAGAATAGTATACCTTTCAGATCTATGGGAAAGGGAAAAATTTTTAAACCAAGCAAGAATTAGAAAATATTACAAAATGTAAAATAAATAATTTTGATGATATTAAATTAAAAAGTTTTTGTACAAACAAAAACAATGCAACCAAAATCAGAAGGGAAACAACAAACTGGGAAAAAATCTTTATAACAAAAAAAAACTCTGACAGGGGTCTAATTACTCAAATATACAAGGAGTTAAATCAATTGTATAAAAAAATCAAGCCATTCCCCAATTGATAAATGGGCAAGAGACATGAATAGGCAATTTTCAGATAAAGAAATCAAAACTATCAATAAGTTCATGAGAGTGTTTTAAATCTCTAATAATTAGAGAAATGCAAATCAAAACAACTCTGAGATATCACCTCACACCTAACAGATTGGCTAAAATGAGAGAAGGGGAGAGTAATAAATGTTGGAGGGTATGTGGCAAAATTGGGACATTAATGCACTGCTGGTGGAATTGTGAACTGATCCAACCATTCTGGATGGCAATTTGGAAGTATGCTCAAAGGGCTATGAAAGAATGCCTGCCCTTTGATCCAGCCATACCATTGTTGGGTTTGTACCCCCAAAGAGATCATAGATAAACAGACTTATACAAAAATATTTATAGCTACGCTTTTTGTGGTGGCAAAAAACTGGAAAACTAAGGGATGCCCTTCAATTGGGGAATGGCTAAACAAATTGTGGTATATACTGGTGATGGAATACTATTGTGCTCAAAGGAATAAAAAACTGGAGGAATTTCATGTGAACTGGAAAGACCTCCAGGAACTGATGCAGAGTGAAAGGAGCAGAGCCAGAAGAACATTGTACACAGAGACTGATACACTGTGGTAAAATTGAATGTAATATACTTCTGTACTGGCAGCAATGCAATGACCCAGGACAATTCTGAGGGATTTATGGAAAGGAATGCTACCCACATTCAGAGGAAGAAATGCAGAAGTGGAAACACAGAAGAAAAACAACTGCTTGAACACAGGGATTGATACAGGCATGGTTGGGGATATAAACATTAAAGGACTACACCAATGCAACTATCAATATTATGTAAATAAGTCCTGATTGATCACACATGTTAAAATCAGTGGAAATGTGCATTGGATATGGGGGGGGGGGTCTGAAGGGGAAAGTTAAAACAAGAATCATGTAACCATGGAAAATTTTTCTAAAAAATAAAATATAAAAGAATAAAAATAAAATAAACTTAAGGGCTGATTTGCCACCTAATAGGTAACTTTTGGAGAACTCCTTCATGACCTTGTACATCTGGATGAAAAATAGCTATAAAAAGAGCTAAAATTTCTTTTTTCATTATTTTGACTTGATTAAATCAATGTTTTCGCAAAAAAAAAAATACAACTTGGTCTTAACAGCAAAATGTCTACTATTCATGGAAAGTCACCAGGTAAATCAAGTTGATTTAAATTATACATTAGTCTGGAGCAATAATTGGTATAAAACTACTCTGGCATCAAGTTCCCTCTAGGGTATGTTGCATGAGGGATCTGATGACAGCTGAAAATCCTTAGGGAATATAGGAGAATCTAAAAGAAATCTTCCCTTTCAGATAAACTCCTCCATTATTTTACAGGGAAACCTATAGAACATTCAGTGGGGGGCGGGGATTCGGGGGTAGAGGGTGCTAAGGATGAAGTAAAAGTAAAAATCAACATTGTCTATTTGATAGAGTACTGGAAGCAGTCAAAAAGAACTAGGTTTTACTTCTGCCTCAATTAATTACTGCATCATCCTGGACAAGTCCACTAAACTCTGCATCTTTCATTTTCTTAATTTGTAAAATGAAGGGGCTGAACTTGAAAACCTCAAAGTTCCCTTTAAACTCTA
The DNA here is from genome assembly GCF_016433145.1 of Gracilinanus agilis. NCBI lineage: Eukaryota > Metazoa > Chordata > Mammalia > Didelphimorphia > Didelphidae > Gracilinanus > Gracilinanus agilis. The sequence goes on along the minus strand of NC_058136.1, from coordinate 24,266,338 downwards.
AATTTATGATTCTATAAGAGGCAGCATGGTAGCTAACCTTGTCGCTAAGAAGAGTTGCCTGAGATACCTAATGACTGTGATACTAGCCATATCATGTATCTATTTCTTGTCTCTCTTACTCTGCCTCTCTTGTCACTGTCTTTATCTTCCTTTTTAACTGATTCCCCCAATGCAAAAAATGATATTTATGCCACAAATATTCAATCAGGAGATACATTCCGTAAATAGGTAGGGAAACATGAGATAATTTGAGGAGAAGTGTAAGATCAGGAAAGAGAGTAGACACATAACTGAGTGGAATGGAAACTAATGATTCTTAGAGGTGGGAGTATACAGTAGGCTCGAGCAAGTAAAACCCTGAACCAATTAAGAGGCAAGATATGAACTACTGAATTTTGGAAATAGAAAAATGGCCAGTGTGCTGGAAATATAAGGTGGGTAAAGGGGATTAAAGTGACATAAACCCCCAAAATTATGTTGCAGTCAGTTTGCAAAAGGCTTTCATATGATTTTGAGCAGTTTGTCTTTTGCCCTAGAGAAGTTAGGAAGCCGACTGACAAAACCCGAAGGAGATTGTGACATGTGGAGATTGTAACTTGCATTTTAGGAAGGTAATTTTTGTAGCTATATGAGCATGTATTGGAGAGGTAATACCAATTAGGAGGCTGATCTAGTAGCCCATGTAAGAGGTAATGGAGGATTAAAGTGGGGTAGAAACCATGGAAGTGAAAAGAAAGTGACAGGTAGGAGAGATGTAGAGAAAGAACTGACAAGATTTGGCAGATGCTTTGATATGGGATGAAAACTTAGAGAAAAGAGTTGAGGATGACTCCTAAATTGTAAATCTGGATTAAAGAAAAGATGGTGGTACTTTCAAAGAAAGAGGGAAGATGGAAGAAGAGTGGTTCTTTTCTGGGTACTTTGGATAAAGAAGAAAATATTTAACCAGAGTTAATCTAGATAGTATTATGGTAACATGTATTTTCCTGTTATTTAAGAAACACTGGAATAAATATGGTCAATAATCAGAATAGAAAACAAATATCATTGTCATTGTGGCACCTAAACAGTAGTTGTTATCGTTTTTCAAATTCTACACGAACTTAAAAAGAGGTCTTCTCTCTCTTCTTAATTTAAATTTATTTTTTTTACCAATTTTATGTATTTACAAATTTCCACATAAGTTTTATGACGTTATATGATCCAAATTGTCTCCTCCCACCCCCCAACCCACTTCATAGAACTGGCAAACAATTCAGTCTGGGTTATAAATGTATTATCATGTAAAACATATGTCCATATTATTTATTGTTGTAAGTTTTGAACAATCTTATAAAACCAAAATCCCAAAACATATATCCAAATAAACAAGGGAAAATAGCATGCTTTCATCTGCATTCCTACTCCAATTATTCTTTCTCTGGAGGTGGAGAGCATTCTTTGTTGTAAATACCTCAGAATTATCCTGGACCATTTTATTCCTGATTGTAACTAAGTCTATCACATTTGATCATTCCACAATATTGCTGATACTGTGTACAATGTTTCCCTGGTTCTGCTTATTTCACTCTGCATCAGTTCATGTAGCTCTTTCCAGCTCTTTCTGAAATCATCTAGCTCATCATCACTCAGGTCATCTCTTAAAGTGAGAAAAGCCTTAGCAGAAGACAATGGTTCTTATTGGAATTTTGTTCCACAAAATCCATGGTAGCTGATATTTGCTACAAAAGATGTTTCACCGCCAATGACTACCATATGTGGAGTGATAAATCAGAACTGTATGTTGATTGAACTGAGAACAGTTAAGCACTCTGACCTCAGAAATCACTGAATAAAAAACATTCAATTGTTGTCCAATTAGGTCATAGCAAAGATGCTTGGCAATCTTTTTTGGGTATCATCTAAAATACAGGAATTAGTTTAATATAGCTACTATGTAATGAAAATGTTCAAAATGTACTTACAACCCTCATCTCATTTAATGATGTTTCTTACTGTCATTACAACTCATTTTAAAACAATACTATTTTCAAGATTTTGGCACAGGGGTTCATATTACCTTCAGCTTAGTTAGACATATTCTAGATCCCTGCTAACTAAAAGATTTGACAAGATCTTAGGCGCTTCTTTATTACATTATTGGGCATGTGCTCTTAACACATAATTCTAAGTTCTTAATATGTTCCTAAACCCCTGTTAAGGTAAGACTTCCCTCTTTCAGTAATGAAAATAATTCCTGGGCAAAGCAGGTTCGCAATGAATGCTAAGTGGTGATAATAAGGAGAATTTAACGAACTCCCTTTCCACATTGTAAATCTGTCCAAAAGTTCGTTTGTATAAGATGCATTTTTCTTAAATTCAATTTGTGTGACCCAACATGATATATAAAGCAACATCTGTTACAAAATGTAATCAATCAAAAAAAAAAAACAAGATGGAGAGTGGCAGTTGTTCAGGAAGTTAGGTGACCAGATGGCTAGAGTGCTGGACATGAAATCAGTTAAGAGGTGAATTCTAATGCTACCATAGTCACTAACTAGCTATGTGTCTATGGACAAGTCACTTAACCTCTTCTGGAATTAGTTTTCTCATTGGCAAAATAGGAGTAACGGTAATAACAGTAGTAACTCCTACCTCACATTGTTGTGAGAATGATTTCAGACAAAATCAGCAAAGTGCTTTCCAAATCTTACTATGCTATATAAATGTTACCTACTAAGGTGTTAAGAAAATCTTCTGTGGCTTTTCTGGGGGGGAGACTGACATAATTTTAGATTTTTTTGTTGAAGTTTCTAATGTTACTGTAGATTACTAACCTACAAAAACATTTTGGAATTCATTAATATTTGTAATTAAAGTTTTGTGGTCAACCAATGTGAGGAATAAAAATTTTCCACAAGTCTTCTGACTCTTATGGACTAGCTAAACATGGTGAACCAATAAGAAATGGTTTCTTTCACAACCGAATAAGTTTTGAGTATTGACTTAGTCTAAATATGAAAAACGCATTATTGTACATATAAATATGTCATTTCTTTGCATATTTATTGCATTATTCATGAAAAAGGTTCAATTGAAAATGTGGATGCATTGATAGTAAATTTTATCACCATGGAGAACTTATTCAAATGGAAATAACATCAAGTGGAATTATTAAAATGAAAATGGCATTTAATACAATGCTGTAACATTTATGGAAATAAATTTACAAAGGACAACATGCTGGAGGAATGTGTTTTCATATGGACTCTCAAAGCTTTAGAGATATAATTAGAAAATACTAAAAAGCTACTTTATATGTGTACAAAGACAAAACTGAGCATTCAGGAGATTGCTAACCCAGTTTACAGATTGCTCAGGGTCACTGCCTCCCTTCATCATCATCTTTCTGGCCATTTTCCTATCCTTTCTTCTCACTTTTTTTGTAATTAGCACTTTCTCTGGTGGGTGGGTAGGAGAAAGAAGGCAATTCATAAGCTAAGGTAAGGTTGTCAAATTCTTCATCATTTGAGGACATTAAATTGCCCTTTTTAATTTTGTTTAAAAAAACAAACCTCCCAGCTGTGTAACCCTGGGCAAGTCACTTGACCCCCATTGCCCACCCTTACCACTCTTCCACCTATGAGACAATACACCGAAGTATTTTAAAAAGTTTAAAAAAAAGTTTAAAAAGTTTTAAAAAGTTTAAAAAAAAACCTGAAATCAAACATTTCTAAGGTGCTTACTATGCGTCAGGCTTTGTGCTAAGTAGTGGGGATACAAGTAAAGACAAAAACAGTCCCTGACTTCAAAGAGATCTCAAAAATAAATGGGGAATAGAACATGAATATGGCTACATGCATTCAAGGGGTGTGTGTGTATGACATGTTATACATATCTAATACATATATATGTATGTATATAGTAAAAGGGAACTATTTAAGAGCAAGGACATTAGCACTGAGAGGGATAGGGAAAGGCTTCTTATAGGAGGTAGAACTTAGCTGAGACTTAAATGAAGCAAAAGAAATCAGAAGAAGAGAATTCTATGCATTGGGAAGCAGCCAGTAAAAAAAAAAGCATAGAATTAGGAGATAAAGTGCTTTGTGAGAGGAAGAGGAAGAGGAAGGAGGCCACTTAGACTAAATCATAGAGTATATGAAAAGAAAAGCTTAAGACCACCGGAGAGGTAGGAATAGGCTTGACTGTGAAAGGATTAAAAAGTCACATAGAAGGTTTTATATTCAATCTTGGAGGTAACAGGGAAGTATGGGAGTATACTGAGAAGGGAGGTGAGGTGGTTAGACCTATACATAAAGGATGTACTGGAGTAGGAAAGATACTTGAGGCAGGGTGACCAACCAGATGGTCAGTGCAATAGTCTACGCATGAGGTGATTAGTGCCTGCATCAGGGTAGTGACAGTGTCAGAGAAGAGAAGCAAGAGATGTTATGAAGACAATCCAAAGGACCTGGTAGTAGACTAGATATGGGGAACCAGAATAAGTTGATAATGATGCCTAGGTTGCAAGCCTCAGTGACTGGGTGATGGGCCATATTCTTGACAGTAAATAAAGGAAATTAAGGAAAGAGGAAAATTTGTTTTTTAATTTTTATGCATGTACTATAAGCAGATGAGTCTAAATGTCTAAAGATGATAATCTCTTACAATCTAGTATTAGCTAAGCACATTTTAAGACTATAATGGAAAGATCTGGGACTATTCAGGAGCTTCAAAAATTATCTGAGTTCTAATAAGAAAGAAAAAAAGTATTAATCTTTTTACATTGCTATATCTCTCTACTCCTTGTAGTTTTACCAGAAATGTAAATGGCTACATCTCACAATTATTGGAAGTCAAAAGCGTTGGAATGAGGCATTTAGTGACTATATCCAAAGTCACAGGATATCATTAATGTTTATGAAAAATGTTCACAATTATTCTGAATATTCACCAAGCCAGAAATGACCAAAGGGGAAACAAACAACTGAAGGCTATGGGAATTCGTTCCATCATAGCAACTAATCTCCTAGGAACACCAAATAGTGGGAAAATTTTAAGATGTTCAAAGTAATATAAAAGGAGGATCAGCTTCAGAAATCCTTTACATCCTTGGTGTTACATGAAATCTTACTTCAATATATTGGCCTTTCATTTTAGATAATCTACAAAATGGTAGAAAATGGCACATTTCTGCTGCATTTCTTAATATTAAATACAGAAACTTGTTTTAGAGTTCAGGAGTCCTTTAACTCAAGTTGCAACAAAGTGCTCAATATTCTTTGGTATATGTGTGACATGAGACGTTTGGTAAAATGTATTTTTGCAAATATTTTCATTTCTGAACCCCCATATTTCCTTTTAGGGTGTCATATAGATTGATTATTCAATTGTTGATGAAAAGTAGGATGACCTGAGGAAACCATAAGCTAAATATTTCAGTTTTGGCCCACTTCAGGTTTGAATACACTTATTGAAATTAAAGCTATTCATCACATTAATGTTCTACTGACAGGTATAGTTAAGAAATAAAATTCTTCACATCTTCTTGAAAAAAAGGAAAAAAAAATAGGTAAGAAAAAAAGAAAGGAAAGATGGTGAAAAAACCTGGTCATGAGATAAATAAGTGATCAATGTCACTTGGACGGTATAATGTATTTGGAACATCTAACATGTTTTAAAATTGTAAATAAAATTTTTATTTAAATTATAACTTGAAAATCAACATAATTTATTTTGCCTCAAACAAAAAGACACATGTAAATGCTACAAAAATTTGTTTTTATCGATGCTTTCTAATGTAATGGTTTCTAAAAGATCTGAGATGTTCATTTTAGCTCTAAAATATTGGTTTTGAAATATTTTTTGTAGTTTATTTTCTTGATAGGGGTATGAAGGATGGGGAAGTGGGAAATAAATAATATGCCTGATTAACACAATAATATCATACCATCATTCGACTTTCCAGAGGATAAAGCCGTCTACATGTAATGACTGGCTGTGATGATTTAACAGAATTTTTAAAATGTATAGAAGCATAGTCTCTAAATGGAAAGTGACTGAAAGTCCTTTTGTCCAACCCATATCTGAATATGAATTCCCTCTACTATACCTCCATCAAAAAACCATTTAGATTTTTCTTAGAAATCTCCACTTTCACGGAGATTTCAATTTTCTGAAGCAGCCTATTATATATTTTGGACATTTCTTAAATGGTACGCTTATGGTATCTTCTCTCAGGACAGCCTTGGGTACAAGTCAACCTAAAATAAAAACTATTGCTACACCTGGGCTATATTAGTAGAAAACAATGAAGTAGTAAGAGTCTCTTCCTGTTCACAGGCAAGGCCTCTAGTGATGCTATCCTTTCATTGCCCTAAATAACCTTGTGATGTATATCACTAGGATCTGACAACTTGAATATCCCTAGGTCTTCTAACTGCTCTCTTGCAGTTCTGTCATTAGATTAATTTCTTCATTCATTCTCATTCATACTCATAACAGAAGAATGTGATCAAAGTTCAATTTTCTATTCAAGCAAATCAAGAAAACATTAATAATGACTGCTTTTTTGGTAAGCATACAGTTAGTCTATATAGTCTTAGTTTCTTTTGTCGGTAACATTTGTCTTTGATCATCCCTTTAGACAGATGTTCCTCAGATGAAAACAGATAGATATTTAGTGTACAGGTCATAGCAGTAAGCCAGCAAAGGATCGGGAGGAGACTGACTAAGTAACAGTCAGAAACTTCCCTTGCTGTTTTCCTAGTTCTTGCTGCCATGAGAATTGGGATTGTGTAAGTGTTCCCAGTTGTCAGATGGTGTAGCTGAATGTGTGGCCTACCAAGGCTGGTATAAGCTGTTTAAGCAGCTAGTGCTAAAAGCTGTCACGTCACTGAGTGGATGGGAGTATCTTATAATGTACTGATTTCTGCATTTGGGCAAGTGTACCAGGCCACATGTGTGATGGAGCTGTCCCATATGTATTGGGACATGAAGTACTGATGTTTACTGAAATGATGAATGGAAAGGCCTGCTGTGCATACCGTGTATCTCTAAATGCAAAGTCTGGAAATGCTGATGTGTAGAAAGGCGTCTCCCTATCAGCAAAATGGACTTTAGGACTGAGGCGCTAAACAGTAAACAGCTTTCATTTGGCTGCTGATCATAGGTATCTTGTCAGTCTAGCAACAGGTACAGGAACAAAAAGAATATCATCAGTCTATGGAGGATCATCTGCTAAGAGGCATCTATTATTTTCTTTAAGATCCAGCTAGAAAGAAATGTTAGACCAAATGGCATCTGAAGTTCCTTAAGACACTGAAATTTTAAAATATGACTCTGTACTGAACAGCACTTCAACAGCCTTGTGTAAGCAGAAGAATCTGCGCACCTGAGGCAAGTATTGCCAAGCAAGCCTATGCCTAGGGTGGGTAGGAACAAAATGGGAGGGGGAGTCTGATACTTGTCATTAACAAGAGGTTGCCCTATAGCCATCTGGTACCTTCCTATTTAAACTCATTATTCTTCATAACTAGGGGCTAAGATCAACTCTTTTTTACCACATAGATCAGTGATTCCCAAAGTGGGCGCCACCGCCCCCTGGTGGGGGCTGCAGTGATCCAGGGGGAGAGGTGACGGTCACACTTTTTTTATATTACATTCTATTCTGAGTTCAATAAATAGTTTCATAATTTCCAGGGGGCGCTAAGTAATAATTTTTTCTGCAAAGGGGGTGGTAGGCCAAAAAAGTTTGAGAACCACTGACATAGAGTAATTCAAGGCACCCAATTAATGGGGTTTAGGGTGGAGTAGTAACCCTTATAACAATCAGATAGCTGCTTTGGGAAGGAAGCTGGAAAAGGGCTTGAAACCAACTCCCCACAAACATTAGAGGAGGCGGAGATTCTAGTGATTCTCTAACTTAACCATCTTGTTTTACAGGTGAGGGAAAGGCCTAGGAAGGTTAGCAAATTGGCCAATGTCACAAAGGAAATAAATGTTGAAGTCTAATTTGAAGTCTGATCCTTTAACCCTAGTACTAGTGTTCTTTCTGATATATTACCGAATTTTGATTCTGTGTTAACTAAAAAGAGTTTGAGAGATTTCTGAATACTTTCTGAGATCATTATTTTTTTTCTTTTTCTGTATGAGTCTTTAGAAATATCTTACCAACCTAGGAAATTACATCTCCACTAAACAGAATCAAATAAGTATCTAAGATATCTTATCGGTTATATATCCATCTACCTAAGAAGACATCTCTAATCTCTTTCTTGCTGCATCCCAACAACACATTCATGTGGTTTTGACTAGTTAGTCAATCAGATCTGCTTAATATATGCTTGGGAAACAAATGAACAAAACTTCTAGAAAACTCTTTTCCATACATTTATGATAACCAGATCTATAATTTATACTTTGAAGAATCATGTGGAATGTCTTTTCAAGCTGGCTTCTCCATAGAAAATAAAACTGGGTTTTATAATGGCTGAGATGTGAAAAACAAAACTATTGATAATCTTGCCCTCTCCTTTCAACGAGAACACTTACTGAATAATTTTTGTAAACATAATACTTTTGCTATTTAAAACCAAGTTGCTCATTTCTGCTCTATGAACATGATATGATCTTTTTTTTTCCTTCCTTCAGTAATATATTAGTTATAAAGGAGTATGATAATGCTTTAGCAACTGCTTTAGGAAATGAATGGAAATTTAACAAGCTTTGCCTTTTCGTTTCAGTCAACTGTAAGTGTGATCATTATTTTAGAAAACAGGCTACAAACACTGGCAGGTTACTTAGAAAGTCCTTTCCAATATGTCTTATGGGGGCAGCTAGGTAGCTCAGTGGAAGAAAGTCACGCCTAGAGGCATGAGGTCCTGGGTTCGAATCTGGTATCAGACACTTTCGAGCTGTGTGACCCTGGGCAAGTCACTTAACATGGCCTAGGCCTTACCTACTCTTCTGCCTTGGAAACAATATAGGGTATTGATTCTAAGATGGAAGATAAGGGTTAAAAAAAGAAGAGGAAGCGATTATCAGGTCTTTTTCAAACTCTTAAAGAAAAAGAAAATCAAGATTTGCTATTTATGTATCAATTACAATGAATTTATATTATCCTTGCTTTATAATAAGAAATAAATACACTATAAGTAAACATATACTCCTAGCTCTTATCCACACAGCATTAGCCACCAAATTCCCATAGGTATCAATTATAGGCAGAAGAGAATGACTAATGCATCACATACCTAAGGCTGGCCTTAGGCATAGGCCATACCTGGATATTCACATCCAAGAAAGTTTCACCTTGGTATTAAGGTTCGCAGTGGCCCCATAGTTATAAAAGAATCATGGGTCATCAAAAGGTCACGGAGAATGAAGAAGGTAAAGCAATAACAGTTCTCAAAAATAAGTTCTTTCTAGAAATATTATGTTGGGACAGATTGTAAGAACAGCTCTCCGCTTATGTTTTCTTAAAATATAATGCTTTTTACTATAGTTTTCAGTAGTCTGTTGATTCTTTAATTATTTCTCCATGTTCTGTTTTCCAGGTTAGTCAAAAAAATTTTTTGATAGCAAATATCTTACATCTTCTACTACTTTTTAAATCTTTTAAATTTTGTTCTAATAGTTCTTTATGTTCTAATCGTTCTAATATTTCGTGGGAGTCATAAATTTTGGTCTGACGTATTTTTATTTCTACAGAAACAACTACGAATTTGTGAAGTTTATCATTTTCTACTATAAACTATTTAGTCTCCCCACAGTTCTTATTTCCTGAGGTTCAGGTTAGTTTTTAAATCTTTTGCTTTATTTCTTCTAGATGTAGTCTTCACTTCTTCAAGTAGTCTTTGTGGAAAATCCCCTTTTTTTCCTTTGAGTCTCCACTTGAGTCTCTCATTACCAGCTTTAGGTGTAGAATAAAGGGCCATCATGTCAATAAATGCAACTAGAATAAACCAACAATACAAGACCCTTTGGCCACTATCCCAAGCGGCCACAATATATATGATACTCAGTATAAGGAAACTTGTTGAATGCTTTACTGTTGTTCAGTTGTTTTTCAGTCATATCAGACTTTTCATGGGCATTTGGGGTTTTCTTGTCAAAGGTACTAGAGTGGTTTGTTATTTCTTCTCCAGCATATTTTATAAATAAGGAAGCTGAAGCAAACAGAATTAAGTGACTTGTCTAGGGTCATGCAGCTAGAAAATGTCTGAGGTCAGATTTGAACTCTGGAAGATGAATATTCTTGACTTCAGGCCCAGTACCCTACCACTGCATCATTTAGCTGCAAATAACTGTAATATAATTAGATAAACTCAACACAGCCTGTATTTACCCTGGAGGGGTAAATGCTTCATTCTGGTCTCCTATCCTAAGCTTCAGACATTAAAAAAAAGGAAATGTCGGGGTGGACATGATTGAGGGTGTAGACTCGAAACTACCACACCAATGCAACTACCAACAATTTGGAAATTGGTCTTGATCAAGGACACATGACAAAACTAGTGGAAATGCGCATGGGTAGGGGGGGTGCGGGGGGGGTTGAAGGGGAAAGGAGGAGCATGAATCATGTAACCATGTTAAAAATGAATATTAATAAATGTAAAAAAAATGTTAAAAAATTAAAAACAAATTTAAATTTAAAAAAAAAAAAAAAGGAAATGAAAGCAGAATATCTGAATCAGATTGCTACTGAATGTTATTAGTTGGAATAAACAAACATGACATCCAAGGAATTCCACATGACCTCACAAAAAACCCTACAGAATTGTTTTGGATATATTCTCTCCTAGTTTGAATTTTGAGGCATCTATAAAAATTATTTAGAATGGTCTGTATCTTCCGTTTGCTCAAGTCTCTAGCTTTAGCTTCTGAACTAGTGCTTTTAGGTGTGATAGCTGACCCTGCTTGGCTTTAACTTGGTTGACTTACATCTACCAGGAATATGCCCCATTGGATTTTGAGGTCCAGTGGTAACTCTTTAGGGCCCTATACAGTATAGCAGAGGCCAGAGTACTAAGGATCTGAGTCTGGGATAGCCAGGTGTAAGAGGGGAAACTAGATATTTAAGGTATGGTCGCCAGAAATCAATTAACTCGGTTTCAAAATAAAATAGACCCAAGTCAGGATGGCTTTTATGGTAGTTTATTTACAATTAGGAAGGCTGAAGGTAGGGAAATTGAGAGAGAGAGAGACTCTGGCCCGGACCAGAGGCCCTAACCAGGTGGGAATTTAGAGGCCCAGCAGAGGGGCACAGAGGTGAATTAAACAAGGCTTCTAGCCACAAGGCCTCCTCCAATAAGAGAGGCAAGAGAGGCCTCCCTGAGGGTAGAGCCTCCAGAAACACCAAGGGAAGAGAGAGAGAGTCAGCCTAACTTACCCACATGACAATTCAAAAGGAAGCAGTCTGAGGTCTCACCAGAGATTCTTCCACACCAAGTTCAAAGTGCTAATACCCCTCCCAGGAAGTTATCATCATATTTAAAAGATAGCATCTTTCGTCACTTCCTGCGTCCACCTCCAGTTTCACGTGGACAAATGGCAGCCTCAATACTGTTTTGGACTGCCCAAAGGGCAGTTTTTTTTTGATTGGTAACTTACTATCACGTGTGGGTAACAGACCTTCCCCCTCCCCACTTAATTTTAAGTTGGATGGGGTGACATTTTTTTTTGGTGGCTAAAGTCTAAACAATGAATGAGGGTGAGCTAATTCCATTTACACACAGGTCTGAGCAATGTTACATCTGGACTAGTTGTGATGGTTCCTAGGGATTTCTAAGGTACCTGCTTCGGGTTTGGAACTGCCTCACACTGTATCTATTTGTCTATTTTTTCCATAATATCTAGAGATTCATTCAACATACACAGCTATATGTAAGGTGCTATATAACTGGTACTGAGAGATAGTGAAGAAAGAAAAAGAGAGAACTTCTACCTTTATAAAATACACAGCATTCAAGGAAATGCCAATGGAATAAAATGATAAAGTATTGACGAGGCAGGGGTGCCTTTAAGCTTTTATCTACATTGGAGCCTTACATTCAATCTGGGTATTATAAAAGAGAGAAATTCATAGTCCTTTTCTCAACGCAGAATGAAAAATAATTTGAAATATATAATCTTCAATAAATAAAATACAGAAATCGATGAAAAGTTTCAATTGTAATAATAGTTAATAAAAAGAATATAGTGTTTGTGTTTTAATGAAAATGAGTGATAATAACTCCTCTTAGTATCTAGAAGTTTAATGCCAAGCCACAATTTTGCAATAAGATATAAAATTTAGAAAAGAAATGTTGGAATGTGTTAACTATGAAGAAGTACTTCCCATGAAATAGAATTTTTAATGAGGCAGATGTTTGCTCCATCAAAAGAAGTCATCTCAAAAGTCGTTTCAGGTGACAATGAATTATCAAGTTTTAAAAATGACTTCGAATCCTGTTCTGGTACACAATGAAAAATGACTTATAATATCCTTTCAAGTCAGGTCCCATTATTGTGGCCCGATTCTTGGCTGAAGAAGTTTGTGTTGTCTTTTATTTATTAATGCCGATTGTGTTGATAAGGTAGCCTATGCTGATGCAAATAAGTTAGATAGACTGATGACCTTTTTGAAGCATAAGAAAATGAAAGACCAATGCTGGAAGTTAATCATTTTCAATTTATGCCTCAATAATGATCATCATAACCACTTTAAATTCCCATCTACATATACTCCTATTGAAGAGACTAAATTTATATTACCAACCAACACACGCAAAAAAAGGTGTGGGAAAACTTACTAGTTACAAACATACATCACCATAAGTATTTGGCTGATTTTTTCATAAATAAGACTATACTTTTGTGAGAATAAGGAAACAGCAGTTTGATTTTTATGGGTGGAATGAGGAAAGACAAAATAACATTTGGGCTAAAAGCATCATTTCAATAAGAAACTTTAGACAAATTTTAAGAAGAAAACATAACTTTCTTCTTTTTTCTTTTGGGTGAGATAGCTGGTTCACATTTTAAAATATTCAGAAAAATGAAAAGACATCAAAGCTAGGAAGAATAATGAAAAAAAGCAGAAACCATCAGGAAAATAAGGCCTCTCAGAGATTAAAAGAATAAGATTTTAAGCCAGTAAAAGAAAAACAAGGGACAGTGTGTATCTAATGCAATCTGAGTTGTTGTGACTAATACAGAGGATGAATTTCTCTATCTTTGAGTGAGAAGAAAATAGAAATTACATTAAGGGAATTAAGAGGAATTTCCTAAACTGAATAGGCTGTCAGGGGGGATCCATTCACTAGAACTGTAACCAAAAGAAAATAACAATTATTTAACTATTAAGAATTTCTTTATTAATTTGTCAACATGTGCATCTTTGATAAAACCTATTTATAGCATCTTCCAAAAGACAAAACACAGAAATAAAAAGAGAAACAGTAGCACTAAAAGCAAGGGAATAGAAGTATCTTATAAGTTAGAAGCTTCTAAATTCTCCCTTAATTTGACCTAGGCCAAGTCTATGTAATACTGACTCAAGCTCCAAACTGATCCCTGAGCAATTGTCCTGCTCCCGTTGAACTGCCACCTGATTGCATGCTCCAGTCATGTAAAAAACTGAGATAATCTATCATATTTTGGTCACTGAGTGGAAGTGGTAGCAGAATGAAGAATTATTCATTCTGTAGGAAATGAAGCCTCAGCACATAATAAATGACATACTGGCTCAAAAGTATCCTTCATCGCCACCATTTTATCCTTGTCATAGATACTAATTTTTGGAATTTTGGAGGAATCAACTCTTAGATATAAACCAAAGCAAACCAATTGTCTTTAGTACATAGCTATGAACCAATCATAACCTAAGGCTTGTGTTTTCCCAAATAAAAAACATATTGAAGTAATCATAAAAATAGTAGCTGACACATGTCATAGTGAATAGAAGACTTCTACTCTTTCCTCTCAAAAACATCCAGAGATGTGAATGCTAAAATGCTATTCATCCTTTGATAATAAAGTAAGAAAAATAGCTAGAATCTACATAGCCCACTAAAGTTGGCAAAGCATTTATGAAGATTATCTCATTTGATCTTCATGACAATCCTCTAAGGCAGATGCTTTTATTAGCCCCATCTAATATATGATGTAACTGAGGCAGTCAGAAATTAAGTGACTTAGTCATACACCTAATAAGTGTGAGAAGTTGTCATTTAAACTCAGGTGACAGGTCCAGAGCTCTATCTACTGCACCATCTACCTAACTGCCTCCTTGAACTAATGAGTTGAGAGGGCTGCTATACACGAAGTTGGAAGGAACTGCAGAGGGCCATCAGGTCCAGGCCTTATCTGAATAGGAATGCAGAAGACACCATTCCTGAAAAAAGCCAATCCAGTCTTCGCTTAAAGATATCTAATAACAAGGAATACATGATTTCCAGAAGCCATCTATTTATTCTACTTTGGAACAACTTTAAGTAAGACAAAATTTTGACCAGCATCAAGATTCTGTGTCCTTCTGTACATTTCACCTATTCCCCAAGTTCTAATCTGTGGCCAAGCAGAACAGTAGAACAGATAAGAAAACAAATAAGTCATTTTAATATCTAAAGACAGGAGGAAAGAACACAAATAGACAAAGGAAAGAAAATGCAAAAATAGAAAAAAAACCATAAAGATGAAAAGGAAAAAAAGGAAAATGAAAGAAAAATTGAATTGATAAATCCAGAATTTGTTTTTCAACTAATAAAACTGACAAACCATTAGCAAACTCAATGACTTAAAAGGAAAGAAAATGAATATCACCAACATTACAAATGAAAAAGTTATGGCATATGATTTAAAAGAGTTTCATGAAATATTACACATAGCCATAATTGAATAAAATAATGAAGTTGAAGAAAATTAGTGATTATTTGCACTCTTGCCAAATTAGGAAAACTGAAAAGGCAGAAAATTATTAATTTAAATAGACAAAATTTAATTATAAAAAGATAATTCATCCCCTCCTTCCAAAAAGAAATATCTTGACCAGCCAGACTCACAGAGGCTCCATATTGCTTCTAAAATAAAATATGAAATCTTCAACCTGGCGTTTTAAAGCTCTCCATTATCTGACTCATACTATTCTTCAATGTTCTGCCAGAAGTCTTTTAAGCTTTAAGATAAGTCCAAAACTATAAGAGAATTTGGCTATTGGACAGGAGAATATCTATCTATCTAGCCTTGAGAAATAACTATCCAATCTCAGATGCTTTTGGAAAGCCAGTACAGTAGGATAAAATGGACCTTTACACTATCAATACAGAATAAACACTTTTTGAGGGCAGCAGCTTAGTGACAACTTTCCTATTTATTCCCACTAGAGGTAATTAAGAGTTTGGTATTAGTGAGAAGAAGCCAAGGAGTTGTCTTGTGAGCTCAGCCTTAAGGGCAAAGACCTCATGGCTAAAGCATTGGCGTTCTGAAGCTATGGAAGGCCTTAAGTTCAAATTCTGACTCTACTACCTATGTGACTGAGAAAATTATCTACCTTAAGTTCAAATTCTGACTCTACTACCTATGTGACTGGTTGCATTGGTGTGGTAGTTTCAAGTCCACATCCCCAATCATGCCCACCCCGACCCATGCCTTCAAATTTATCTATAAAATGAGTAGGGGAAGTAGGTAATCTGTTAGCTCTTAAAAAAAGTAAGTTCCTACAAATAATCTCCCATGTGTGCCATCATGGATGACACAGAAGCACCAATTCTAATTTTTCTCAGGTTAATTGGAAAACAGCTTGAAGAGAAACAAATTCATTTACTGAGCTGTCTTAGTTTGAGCAAATAAGTCTTCTATTTTATAGCATTTCCCTCTCCTATCAGTAAATTTTTTAAAAAAAGCTTTTGATTAAGTCATACTTAGGATATAGGTTTGGGGATGGTATATTTGCCAAACGCTTCTGCAGTTATGAATGTTCAGTGTATGGTAAGGTAAGTGGTAAAAACCAGGTCTGGGCATGAATAAGCATTTCATGTGAAATAAATCACTGAATATCCTTGTCTCTTGCCCTGGCTTGAATGCTAAATTACTGTGATAATGCCTGTGGTTCAAAAATATCAATATTTGGGGCATGATGAAAGGGTATCCATTGGGAATATACAAAATCTCTCCTAATACTTTTTAGAAACAACCTAGAAAAACTCCAGGAGAGAGAACATCAAGAATGAATCTAAAATTAATTTCAAGAACTGGAAGGAGCTTCATTTAGCTATATTTTTATTCCAATTTCCTTGATATTCTTTAGACCATGATTACTATTTTCTTTACCTCTTCTCTACCATTAAGTGAGCTCATCTTATCACTGGGATACCTACCAACGTCATAATTATTTAAGGAAGGATGAATCTTTTTGTAAGTCAGATTTTGATTGGCTATATCCACATATTGAAGGATAATGAATGTGGTTGAGCAAGTAACAGCGTCAATGACCTTGCCCCTTGTGGATTTTTAAATTAATCTGCAAAATACTAAATATTATATTTAAATTTTTTATTAATAATATACTAACAAAAGAGGCCTAAATAAAAGGTTACTAACCAGCCAGCTCCCAGGAGCAAGAGAGAGAGAATGAGGCGGAGCCCTAGAACTTATACAAACATGACCACATAAACGTAAACAAAAGTAAAAGCATTATAGGTAATACAGAAAGGAATTCTGGGCAATGCAGTCTTTAGGAGTTCAAGATTTTCCAACTATACACCCTCATTGCTTACTATATATAGTAAGCAATTAAGTTAATAATTATATATGTATAATTATTATATTGTATATTGTGTATAATATATACACACTCATTGCTTACTATATATATTATATATAATATACAATATAAGAATTATACATATATAATTAACTTAATTAAAATTAAGAAAGTTTTTACCCCAAAAATATATATACATATTATATGTGTATATATAATATGTATACACACACACCTATTCTGAATTCATTTACATGAGAAAATGGAAGAAACTTCAAGTATAAAATCTGAGAGGCAATAGATAACTGAGCAGAGGATAGAACAGCTTACAAAAGAAGACATGCAAATTAATCACAATCATGTGAAAAATGATTAAAAATAATGAGCACAGGCTGTGCTCTAGGGCAAGTCCTACTTGTAGTGGAAGGCCTGATTGTCAGTAAGTGGCTGATAACTATTTTTAAGAGTTCCAGAAGAAATCTTGAGATCCTCAGTTTTCTATAACACTGTCTACTCCATTTGCATGCTTCCTATTAATATCATTCAATCAAACTTCAACTAGATTGTATAAAAGGGATATGGTAGTATATAATAAGAATGGATAGTATAGAATATCCCCTCAAAATGTCTCAAAATGTATAAAGTAGTCAATGACCATAATCTAGTCATCTAGTGTTTGATAAACACCAAAGATCTTAGCTTTGGAGCAAGAATTCACTATCTAACAAAAACCACTGGGAAAACTGAAAAGTAATCTAGCAGGAACTAGGCATACACAAACTCACAATGACTATCAAGATAAGATCAAATTGTATACATCATTTTGAAATAAAGGTTAATATCATAAGCAAATCATGGAACATGGAAAAATTTACCTGTCATATCTCTAAATAAGGGAAGAATTTATGACCAAACAAAAAATAGAGGGGATCACAGAAAGTAGAATGGATAATTTTGAATGCACAAAATTTAAAAAATTTTTACCCCCCCAAAATTGCAAGTTAGCTGGTATAAAAGCAGGATACTGAGGACATTTTAATAGTAAGTTTCTCTGATAAAGATCTCAATTCTCAAATATATAGGGAATTGAGACAAATTTATAAAAAGAAGTGTCATTCACCAACTGATAAATGGTCAGTGGTTTTAAACCAGTAGTTTTCTGAAGAAGAAATCAAAGCTATCAGTAGTTATATGAAAAAATGCTCTAAATCACTATGATTAGAGGAATGCAAATTATAGCAACTCTGAGTTAACATCTTACACTTAACAGATTAGCTAACTTAACAGAAAAGGAAACTACGAATATGCTGTAGGAAATATGGAAAAATTGGGACACTAATGCACTGGGTGGCAGAGTTGTGAACTAGTCTAACCATTCTGAAAAACAATTTAAACTCTACATACCCTTTGACCCAACAATACCAAGGAGACAAAGAAAAGAGAAAAGGACCTGAATGTACAAAAATGTTTGTAGAAGCTCTTTTTTCTGATGGCAGATTTGAAAATTGATGAGATGCCCATCAATTGAGGAATGGATGAAAGAGTTGTGGTATATGATTATAATGGAATACTATTGTGCCATAAGAAATGATGAATGGGATGATTTCAGAAAAAACAGGAAAGTCTTAGATGAATTTCTGCAAAGTAACATAAACAAAACTAGGAGACTATTATACACAATTAACAATATTATAACAATGATCAATTACGAAATACTTTACTTTGATCAAGAAAGACGATGATCTAAGACAATTCCATAGGATCCAAGATAAAAATTCTTTCTGCCTTCAGAGAGAGATATGAATTCCATGTAGACCAAAGCATACTCTTTTCACTTTCTATATGTTTCTTGCTTTTAATTGTTTTTTCAATATGGCTAATATGAAAATGTTTCACAAAAAACAGTATGCTTACAAAAGCCACAATATCAAGAGATATAACAAGGAAATAGAGAAATGAACAAAATAGAGAAGTTACAGTTGAAACATTTATGGCGTTTTCTTAATAAGAAAGAATATTGTGGAATGTATAGTTTTCTCATAGGTACATACTTTTAGAAAAACAAACCATGTGTTAGATGATAGAAAAATTATAAAGAAATATAAAAAATTAAGTATAAAACATTTCTTTTACACACCCTAAAACAATCAAAACGACAATTAGTACATGAATACAAGAAAAAAGATATAGATTTAAAATAACAATGACAATGTATATAATGAGTGAAACAAAGAATAAATTCTAGCAACAAAGAACAATTATGTAAAGTAAAATGTTAAGAGTGAAATAGCATACACAAATTTCTGGAGTATTATACCTAAAGCAATTCTTAAATGAAAAAATCTATCCATCTAACCAAACTAAAAATAGAAAGAGATAATTATTCAATTAATAAAATTAGAAAATCAACAGATAAACTCAAAATAAGCACAAGTAGAAATCTTGACTGTCATAAATCTCTAATAGGAGTCGGATATACAAAACATACAGGGAATTAACACAAATACATGAGACCATACCCAACTCAAAAGGAGTCAAAAAATATTTCACCTTATAGTAAAGGTAGAGTACATCTTATAATCATGAATGGATATATATTCTACCTGGACACTATTAAAAATACATGCGCTCAGGCTTTGGGATGATATAGCAATGCCTTGTTCCACATGATGGCAGAGAGACGGGGGCTATATTAAAGAGGATTAACTGAGCCAGCAGTATAGAATCCATTCTGGGCTTTCCCAAGGGGAGAACAAGGTACCATTCCAAAGCCCTGGGAACAATGGTGATGGATTTCACATAGCACATTTGAGGGCTAAGATGCTCTGGATGTCTCTTCTGCTTTGTTTTGTTGTTGTCGTCATTTTTCTGAGCATGGGTAACTGAATGGTGATACTGAGATGGACAATTACTGCAATTATATCCTTCACAGAGAAGATGGCCAGAGACAGAACCATGAGCTCGACTTCTGTTTTTGCTGGCCAGAAGACTTAGATCTTGGGAGAACTGTTCAGATAATAGAGAATAAAGGAGTAGCAATAAACAATATTTGTTAATCATACCGTGCAATGTTTCCTGTTTTGATGTCTTAAACATCAGTATCCAAGGAGAGCATAAAATATCTGTATCATATTTCAAAACTTTAATCAGTGAATGTTTATGAGTTTGGGGGTTTTAAGAATTCATTTTGGATTGAGGAAAGGGAATAGTTGAGCTACACTGTTTACATTGGGTACTTTCTTTTCAAATCATCTTTGGCATACCTCATACATGAATTAAATCTTGGATTTCTTGAAGTGATTTCACTCAGCTTTTTGTGGGAGGCAGGGACTGATGAGATTCAGCAGTAAAGGATAAGACCCCTTGTTTTAGAGGCCAAATTCCTGAAGGACTGATCCTGGTACACTTGTGGGCCTAGAGTTCTCCTCAGTCCTCCAGGAGCAGCAATGATAAAGCATTATAACCTCATATACAGAAATTATCAAATATGACAAGAGAAGGAAATAAATAATGTTTGAAAAATTGAAGAGAGACCAGCATGCTAAGACGCTGGTGGCAGATTTATTAACCATTCTGAAAAGCAACTTGGAATTATGTGAAACAAGCGACCAAACGTCCAGATGACTAAATCTTTTGTGCAAATCACTCTAGTACTTGTACACTATGAGGAGGTCAAAGACAAAGAAAAGTGCTATATATATCACAATACTCATAGGCACAATTTTGTTGTGATTAGCAAAGAACTCAAAACAAAGTAGGTATTCGGTAGTGATTGTTGAACAGCTAAATAAAGTGTAATAAGTTAATGAAACAGGACAGTATTTCACTGTAAGAAATAATGAATATAGTGAATATAAAGAAACATGGCAAGAATGCAAAGGAAAGCAAATAGAATCGGGAAAATAGGCAGACTGGCTCTAACGAACCAGAAAGAAATTAAATGTTTCACAAATGACTAATATGAAGAATTGTTAATGGAAGGAAATAGTTGACTTTGCTTTCCATTTTCCTTCCAATTCTATGATCCTCTGTCTGAAAAAAATGACAAAATAGCTTGGAGAGAACATTTCTGTTGGTATAAAATGGCAGTAAACAACTTCTGGCAGAAAAGCCACTTAGATAAAGTATACCATAGGATGTAATCTTTGGTTCTGCGAATACACATTCGGTTGGAGAACATGGTCTCTTAGCTCACACATAGAATAAATTAAAGTTGACAAGATCAGAATCTGAGTCAAAGTATGATTTCACTTCCTCAAAACGCCCATGGCCATTTTCCAACATAACAATTACTTACATCTGAACATGGTACCAATATAAATAGCTTCTGTATGCAGAATGGGTGCATTATAAACTAGCTATCTCTTGCTGTATCTAGTTGCAAATGATTGACAGACAGTTTTTGTAGCTTTAATTTGCCAAGGGTAGGGGAAGAAATCTGGATATATTTTGAGGATTTTAGGTAGGCAGATGACTCAGGATAGAGAGATGTGTTTGAGGAGTTGCAAACACTTGGGTGGTGACACACACTGCTATCCCCCGAGGCCCCCACATGTCAAGGGATTTCGCATGACATATAGGACAGAATTACAATTCTATGAGGTTGAAGAAAGGATTGGAGTGCAAAACAAAAAACAAACCCCTGCCACTACACAAGGTGTCCCTGTAAGTTTAGTATCAATTCCACATTTATACAATACCCTAATTTGGGGGGCTGTTTTAAGAGGAATGAGGTTTCATGGTGTTTTCCTGGATTCCTGTATAGTCGAACATTTTATAGAGAAACATGTATATAAACTGTTTGTTAAATCCATTCCGCCATTAAATAATTCAAATGGATGCTTTTCCCCCAAAGAATTATCTGACCAGAGGTCATTTGTGGTTGTGCGAAGGCAAAACAGTTTACTTAATTTGGGACCATTGTCTACAAATGGCAACTTGTAACTAGGTCACTGAATTCCAGCCATAGTCTCACAAAGGGGAAGAGTTACTTATACAGGAATGAGTTATGTGGATAAAGTCTCTCAAAACTCTAAAAATAGGGGGCAGCTGGGTGGCTGATTGAGAGCCAGGCCAAGAGATGGGAGGTCCTGGGTTCAAATCTAGCCTCAGACACTTCCTAGATGGGTGACCCTGGGCAAGTCCCTTGACCCTCATTGCCTATCTCTTACCACTCTTCTGCCTTAGAACCAATACCCAGTATTAATTCTAAAATGGAAGGTAAGGGTTTTTTTTTAACAACTATAAAAATAAAGTATCACTTTTAGATGTAGGAAAGACTGGACAAGAATCTGAGTTTATATCTGTGTGTGTGTAAATATTACACACACATACACACACATATGTATATATACTTTATATACAAATACATATATAAAATAATCCAAATAATGTGGTCCAGCAGCAACTCTTGAAAGTCTTGTCTTAAGACATGAAAAGAAGTTCATTAATAGAATTTATACTCTTATTGTACCATAATGTTTTCCATGCTTTGTTAATATTCAAGTTATCATTTCTAAACATGAAGCTTCAGAATGTGAGCCCTAAGTTAGCTTAACAGCCAGCTAATGAATCAGTCTTTCTGTCGTCTGCCTAAGAGGTCATCCATCATCTAGCTTCTGCTCAACATACAACAGTGAGTAGGTGGGAGGAGACAAGGTTTCTGGCGCATTGTCGGTTTTCATTCACAAGGCTTATAATCTAACTTTTAAAAGTCAAAACTAAAACTCAGAATTCAGCCAACATATCTCTTTAAACTGTTCCTTTGCCCCCTTTTTCCAGTTACCTAAGCAGCAGCCCAGGTAAATTGTTCAAAGAATATCAGCATTATCAAAAATAAGTCTATTCTTTTGAACATTACACAGCACAATAAAACACAAAATGGGCAGGCACAAAAGAATGAGAAAAAGAGAGTCAAAGTCCATCCAGCTGAAGAGAACATCCCAATTAACAGAAGACTACTTGGGCTAAACAAACTGGATTTAATAATTTTTAAGGTGTTTGATTAGCCCATACATATTGAACTTCAGATGTTCTGTTGTCATGAGTAAATTTGATAAAGGTAAACTGAGGTACATAGTCCAAACAAAAATCATTTTACTAACAGTGATGAGTATGACTCTTAACAAAGTGGGTCAGACAGACGACCACAGTCAGACCAGTGACCCCAAAGCAAAGAAGAGTATCCTCTTTATTGACATACAGAAAAGGAAAACATCTGGGTAGATGACGAAAATTACAATCGGCAATATTAAGAGAAGTGAGTATGTGTACTCAGTATGTTTACTCAGATGTGAGTAATCATGCCCCTCTCTGACAGTAAAGGAATGTTAATTGTTTAGGGGGACTCATCTGACACTTGTAATCTTGGCTAGGTCACAGTGCTGGGCAAACTTTTTAAATAGGGGGCCAAAGGAAAGGAAATGCTTCTCTGTCAGTCTGTTTCTAAGGCAACTCTTTCCAAGTTTCATTGTATTGTATCCTACTCATTGTATTTGTCAGATTAGGAATAATGTCACAGGACTGGATAGAACAATTCAGGGGGCCACATCTGGCCCACCAGCTGGAGTCTGCCCATCACTGGGCTAGGAGATCAGTATTTCCAGGCTTGCTGTTCCCTTGGCAGAGATCAAACATCCCCTAATTACACAAGGACAGGGAAGGACACATGACATGTCTTTTGGGGGATGATACCACCTTAAGCTAGTCGAGGCCTATAGGTAACAAGCAGATATACCAAGGACTAATGGCATAAATGAGAACAATTTTCCTTCCAATCCCACCTTTAAATAGGCTCGGAGGAAAAGCTGCTTTCTAGAGCTTAACTTAAGACCATAAAGTCAGTTGGCAAAATGAGGTAATAATATAGAACAGGGTCAATTATAGAATAGAATTAATTATTTAAATCAATTAAAATCATCAAATTATATGTCAATATAGGATAATTTTAATTTCCTCATTATATTAAGTGGAAATATTTTCAGGATTACATTTTAGGTGGAAAATAGTAGGAGAGTCACCTTCTCGTCAACAAACAAAAAAAAGCAGGATTCAGGGGATCCCTGTGATCCCTAGCACTCAACCTCAAAAAACGCTAGAAAGCTGATACACAGAGTTGGTATTGAAGACTTATCTGGAGAATATTTTGTCCATTTAGAAAAGAGAGACTCGCGAGGGTGGAATTCAAAATCTTCTTGTACTATATTTAATTATTTTCCTCTGAGTGAGCCAGAGTTTTTTTAAAAAAGGAAAAAATGATACTTTGGTCTTTATTTCTGTGTAGAATTTGGCCTATTTGTTACTGCCTTCAACCACGATGGAAAATGTGGCAAGACACCAATAATGCATGCACTGGCAGGTTTAATTTGATAAAGTTTTGAGTATGGGTTGGTAGGTTGTTGTTCATTTTTTTTTCCAAAGAGGATCAATGACATCAATGTCCTGACTTGGCTGTGAACTGGATTTAAGTGAGGCCCAATTTCATAAAAGTAGCCAGCCTCACTTTCTCAGTTTCTCTTCCAGCATCATTCATATTTAGTGGCAAGACAAATGTCACAATGACTGGCAATGGTCTGGGGTGGAAATGGATGAGCTTGGGGTCTTTGATGTCCGACCAAGCTCTAAGCCTCTGTCACAACTGTTTCAGTCATCTTCACCTTCATGGGTATTGGAACAAATTGTTTTCATCTTTCTATTCCAATGGGGGAAGTCTTCATATGCTTGGAGTAGACATTCCCCTAATTGTCCCATAGGTCTGAGGCCTGTCAGTTACTCTCAACCTGCCCATGTGCTGAGATGGTACCAGGGTGTGGCTGCTGCACATACTTCAACTTCTTGGAACCATAGGTAGATAAGCAGCCCTACAAAAGGCTGGGAAGGTTCCCTCATTAGAGGTGCCAGTGATCCCTGAAAATCTCCTATACCTTATGGCTGATGTGTAAGGTATAAAGATTAAGGAAGCTAGAAGCATTCTTTTTTTTGTCATGGAACTCTGACAAGTTGAGGACTTTGGGAATGGTCTTGGGGCATGTTTTGTTTGTTTTTCAGCCACTGTAGACTAAATTTAAGGCCACAACATTCATTTGTATTCACTTGTAAAATGAATATTTGTTACCTGCAAACAAAGCTATAATTAGAATGATAGTGAGTAGAGTGAATACTAATCATTGCTAGTGAACATACAGAGCAGACAGAACAGACGGAGGATCAGATCAAGTAGAAAGATAACTATGATTTTAGAATGTTTTTTGAGGGAAGATGGAATAACCATTCCAGATTTAGAAAAATGCTCGCTAGGCTGAATAACTACAGTCCATCTTTCTTACAGGTCTTCTTTTCTAATTTTTAATCATCTTTATGGCTTTCCTCTTTAAAGCCACATTTGAAGACTTTGAGAAGAAAAGTCATTGCTTGACTTTAGCTGGCCATTTAGCCTTCTGGAAATGTTTATCCTGGGTATTTTCCCCCTCCTTTTAAATTCACCTCCTTCTTTGATTCCACACCCAGAATACATTTGCTTGGTTTGGTTTTAAAGACACTGCAATAGGTCTTTATCAATTTGGACCTACTGTCTTAGTCTCATCATGGAACTGGTATCTTTGGGATTAATGGTCTGCTTTAAAATAACTTCCATATGCTCTCTTAGGGCTAAGTACCATGAATGAATATTTATTTTTCACATTTACCTTCTTCCTTAGAGATATTCTGAATTGATTTTTTCCCAGATTCATCTACTCTCCTTCTTTAAATAAAATCAGTCTTTTCTACAAGAGAGTAAAAACCAAGTGGATGCCTACATGTCATTAACTCCATAGCAGTATGTCTGCTCTCCTGCAGTTCATTCCAGACTCATCAGCAATCTTAAATGAGATCTACTAGGTATCAGGGGAAGTACAGCAGTGACCAAAAACAAAAATCAACCACAACAAAAGCAAACTTAAGTTATGAATTCCAAGCTGCAAACTGGAAAAAAATTCATGTTTAAATATATGAATCAAGAGGAAAGGACAGAGGAACTTGGTCATGTATTTTTGCCCAAGTTAAACTATTAAAACATGCCAGAATCTTTCCTAAAACTGAGAAGAAAAATTGCAAGAACAGAAAAATACTACCTTGACAAAACTAAGAAAATCTGATTTAAAAACTTGATTTTAAAAAACACAAGGAAGCCCTATACTTCCTGTGCAAATAGTAGATATGGGATATTTACAGATCCCTCAAAAAGGCTGTGAAGAAAAAACATTAAGGCCATAAAGATCAACTTTCGAGTTGAGTTATTTCAATCTGAGGCCAAAAAGAGGCCAAGAGTGAGGTGTACACTTGAAATGGAAGTCCCATCTGCTGCTTGCCACCTTAAGTCCTTGGCCAAGGACTTCCCACTTGTAAAATGAATGAGGAGGGGCGGGAGGTGGGACTCGGTTAGATGAGCTCCATGATCTCTGCCAGCTCTCAATATTTAACTCTTCTGTAAAAAACTCAAAGAGCAAATGGCAGGGCCAGGAAAAACCACAACTACCATAAACCCAAAAAGCAAATAGTAATTCCTAGTCCAGTTCTCTTCCCACTCTCCCATGCCAAGAGAGAATTGTTTCCTCCTCATGGTATGCATTAAGGCTTTCAATGATACTATTTATATTTTAAAATAAATTGTTATTGATATATTTTATTTATAAAAAATTTCATCAAATTTTGTTAAGCCTTCACCCTTTTCATACCAGAAAATCATCTCATAACAAACAATATTATTTAAAGAGAAAAAACTAGAATAACTGTTCAACTCAGCAAAAAAGTCTGAAAACATATGCAATGTCTAACATGTGGACCTCATACCTCTGCAAAGGGTTGAGTCTTCTCGCATCTCTTCTTTTAAGTCAGCTATGTTCTTTGTAATTTTGCAACATTTACTTATGATTTTCTATGTGTGGTTGTCCTTTCTATTTACATTGCTGTGATCATTGTTACATTGCTTTATTAACACTACTTCATTTATTCTATGCCAGTTCATGTAATCTCTCCATGCTTCATGATCCTCCTGGGACTGGATCTTGCCATCTCGCCCAGGGTAGAACTCCATTAGCCAATCAAAGGTTCAATCCCAATGTAGATAGGCAAAGAAGTTTAAACCCTTTCTATATTACAACCAAAGCCACTTTACTCTGTTTTAGGTAACCATGATGGCCCTCTGCTTCTTGGGGTTTACTATATTTGTGCCATAGTATAGACATTTGTTCTGATTTAGTCGTACCATTAGTCTCAAATTCCCAAATTCAAGCAACCGGCCAACTTCAGCTTTCTCTAGTAATAAGGTTTAGAGAAATGTACCACCATTTCTGGCATTAATATTTCAATATAATTAGTTTTCTTTGTAATCCTATGTATTTTTATGTATTTAAAAGCATTATTCTGAAAAGGGGTCTATCCATAGAGTTCTAACTGAGAATCTGGTCCATGATACAAAAAAGGTTAAGAATCTCTGATCAAGAGGTTCTAATCAACCACAATAGCTGAGGCAAATAGAAGGACAAGACTAGCTGGAGTTCTGCATAACTAATAAATAATAGAACTGAGCCTTACATCCAAAATGTTTGACCTTATATCCAGGAATAAACACCTGATACTTAACTGTTTTTGTTTTTTTTTGTGATCCTGTGCATTTAAGTAATAAATCCAGGTTTGTTCCTTCGTCCTTAAAAAGACAAGTTAGACTAGAGAGACACAGAGATCCTTTCCAGCTCTAGATCTGTTCCTACTCTTTCTGGTGGTATATTCAAAGAATTCACTGCTTTGATAAAATGAAACAAGGTTTTCAAGTGAGAGGGTGGAAAAATATTATTTCTTTCAAAAGACATTCTACAAACTTTCACATTCTTTCAAGTAAAGCAACCACACACAGTTTAGTTTAAAAATGCTATTCATCCAGGAATTAAGATGCCAACTCCTTTTTAATGGTTACCATAAGACATTATTTAGATCCAAAAATCCCATTTCAAATTATGGGCAACGGATATATGGGCATACGATATAATGAGCATAGGATATATCCTGTAATTAACCTTCCATTTAGCTATTTCAAAGTTCTTCTCTAGACTTCTAACATTATAGTGATAATAACCAATAAAAGCTAGGATTTATAAAGCCTGTTAAGGTTTGCAAAGCATTTGATAAATATCCCTTTTTATCCTCACAACCACCCTAGAATGTAGGTGCTATTATTATATCCATTTTACAGATGAGGAAATACAAATTAAGTAACTAGTCTAAAGTTACAAACCTAGTGTCTAAAGCTGGATTTAAGCTCTGGTTTTCCTGATTTCAGGTCTAGCATTCTATCTATAACCACCAAATTATTCAATGTAGCTACATTAATATAGCTCAAGTTTCAGAGTATGCTTCAGTTGATGTAACAGATGTTTAAACTTTTGGTTTAACATGGAAATATGACTCCTCCAATACTGGGTGTAATACTGGGGATTATCATTGCATTAAAAAAATTTTGTCGCCAAAATGTAGCATGAGAAATTCAGTCACTATCTAGAAATGTCATAGTCTAAAATTACATGTAAATTAGAAAGAAATGTGATTTTCTAAAGATCACATAATGAAATATTGTCAAATATCAAAACAAATACATCAAAATTACTTAAAACAGAATAAAATCTAAGATAGCCCAGAGGTTTTCTCAAGGAGTGCAGTAACAAGGAAAATATCAGAACAGAAAGAAATTAATACTATACCAAAATAAAGTATTAGGATTACCTAGGCAATAATTTCTTTTTTTTTCTTTTTTATTTTTTAAACCTTTAACTTCTGTGTATTGGCTCCTATGTGGAAGAGTGGTAAGGGTGGGCAATGGGGGTCAAGTGACTTGCCTAGGGTCACACAGCTGGGAAGTGTCTGAGGCTAGATTTGAACCTAGGACCTCCCATCTCTAGGCCTGACTCTCAATCCACTGAGCTACCCAGCTTCCCCCCTAGGCAATAATTTCAAAGAAAGTAAATTCACTTTCCCATTAATTTGCTTCTCCTCAGTATGAAGCAATTGAAGATGACAGATATTGAAATGGGGATACAAGTAAAATCCTGAATTTAGCTTGAACAAATCACCTACACAAGTACAGAATGCAAGGATCATAATTTAGCAGCAGTTTATGTGAAAAAAGACTATTTGTTTTCTAAAAATCCACATTTTGGGACCAAAGTAAGGCTTTTTTGTGTCTAGAAGCAAGTTTAGATCAAGGGTGGTGACATCCCTGCCCTAGACAAAGTAAATGCATGTACAATATTTTTCCTTCACAGAAGGTAAAATGGATAATTTGGATTACAGAAAAATTAAAAAGTTTTGAACAAATAAAAACAATGAAGCCAAAATTAGAAAAAAAGCAGAAAGAAGAGAAAATTTTTGCTGCAATTTTCTCTGATAAAGGTCTCATTTCTAAAATACATAGGGAAGTGGGCCAAATTCACAAGAAAAAGAGTCATTCCCCAATTGATAGATGGTCAAAGGATATAAATTGCCAGTTGGAAGAGGAAGAAATTCAAAATATCAATAGCAATACAAAAAATGCTCCAAATCAGTAATAATTGGAGAAATGCAAATTAAAACATTGAGGTACCACTTTATACCCATTAGACTGGCTAACATAGCAAAAAAGGAAATTGGCAAATATTGAAGGGGCTTTGAGAAAACAAATAGACAAATGTACTGTTAGTGAAGTTATAAACTGGATCACCCTTTCTGGAAAGTAATTTAGAAATACGTGCCAAGACTTATTAAAATATTTATCATCTTTGATTTACTGATACTCCTACTAGATCTGTGCCCCAAAATATTCTCAAAGAAGAAATATTTCTATATGTATGAAAATATTTATAGCAGAAACTGAAGGAAGAATGTATGTTGTTCAGATGAGAACAGACAAAAGAAAGGACTTCAAAATCATGCCATATGAGAAAAAACTGAAGGAGTTGGGACTGTGTAGTCTGGAGAAGTTAAGAATTAGGTATGCCATGATAGCTGCCTTTAAGTATTTAAAGGACTGCCTTGTAAAGGGAGATTGAATGGATTCAGTTTGGCAGAACTAAGAACAATGTATAAAAATAGATTTAAGCTTGCTTTGAGGAAAAAAGTGGTTAACTATTAAGATGATTCAAAATTATAGTCTATTGCCTTGGAAGGAAATGTCTTCCTCCTCATTACAGATTGTCAAGCAGAGGATATATGACTAATTGTTAGATGCCATTTGTATTATCATGGAGATTCTTATTCAGGCACAGGTCCATTGAGATGGTCTTTAAGTTCCTTTCCAATGTCAAAATACTGTGGTTCCTCATCTAGATCTCTTTTTTCAGTTCCAATGGTCTTTAATGGTAGAGGTCTAATGCAAGTGTTTCCATAAAACTTTCCCCGATAATCCAAGCCAGAAGTGATATCTGCCTCCTGTCAGTAACACTCATATGGCATGCATACCACTTTTCAGCATAGATACTTATCATGAGACTTATCTTCATGCTTAGACTGAATGTTCTCTAAGGGCTGGACTGCATTTTATGTAAAGGATACATCCCCAAAGAGATTTTTCTTAATTACCCCAATTCTTTTTATACTCTTCTCTCTACCTTCTAAGTTCAATTACTTTTCTTTTTTACCTATCCCATATGTATACATAAACATGTTATATCTGCCAAGAAAAATGTTTGATAGGTATATTCTCTACAAAACATAAAAAACTCTCAGATTCTTATTTAAAACGAGAACAATGTGGATGTATTCTTACTCTCTCAGAGAGTAAATATAAAATGTTTTTAAAACAGTATTAATAAAATTTCTTTAAATACTTTTAGAGTTAAGTTTTAGAAAATAAGTTCCTTCAAGAAAAATGGCTAATCTTTTGGAGTAAAATTTTATAGTATGTTACATAGTCTATGAGAAATCTTATTAAATATAATGTCATAATAAAAATA
This sequence comes from Gracilinanus agilis, assembly GCF_016433145.1. NCBI lineage: Eukaryota > Metazoa > Chordata > Mammalia > Didelphimorphia > Didelphidae > Gracilinanus > Gracilinanus agilis. The sequence goes on along the minus strand of NC_058136.1, from coordinate 24,235,657 downwards.
ATGCAAAGATCATAAAGAGTTCATTCTCATTTCTACATTTCTGTCCTAATCATAATCATATCTAGGCATTCTTGAGAGCTAGGTACGTATAACTGTTACTGAGGTAGGGCATCTCATGGTGGTAACATGATTTTTGCATGTCATGCTTTAGGTCAAGAGCCATTAAGAGGCATAAGACCCAAGAAACCCCCAATTCCTATTTCTTTTGACTATATTTATAATACTAAACAATTATTTTCACTATTTAAACTTTCAGTTACATCTATTATTTTCTTCTGACCTGTGAAAATTCATGTGGAAAAAGAAAAATAGACTTATTATGGTCTATTTCCCTGGTTATTATATAATATTTTCTAATTTATTCTTAAGGGCCAAGATTTTATCTAGATACCCAATTATGACCGTTATTTCAGTCCTTCAAAACTATTATCTATAGTAGCAGAACCAGAGATTTTGGACTGCTTTCTTCCCTAAGAAATATAACTCTTTTTGTTTAATTGTTGATTTAAATTAAAAACTTTTCCATGAATAAGTGAATTGTCATATGGCACCATTTTAGCAGCACCTTTTCTCATTATCTATATCTTGGCCTACCATTTAAGTGCAGTTGGATAAAAGCAAAATGGTCCAAGAAAAAACTCAGATTTTAAAGCTTGAATGGCCCTAACTTGTATTTTTTTACTCAGATTATTAATTATTTACACATATCATCCAAAGATAGTTATTTAACTGATCAGTGCCCATGAAAGCCCTTTCTTTCCTCATCCACCAATTCTTTGATCATATCTTTTTGTCATTTTATTTTTAAATAATTTTTTTAATTTAAAAAATTTTAATAACAAGCTTCCACATAAGTTTTCCAAAGTTATACAATCCCAATTTTCACCCTCCTTTCTTCCCTCCCCACTCCCAGAACTGGCAAGCAATTCATTCAGGGTTATATATGTATTATCCTGCAAAATATATTTCCATATTATTCATTTTTATAAGTAAATAATTTTATAAAACCAAACCCCCAAAACATATACACAAATAAGTGTGATAAATTATATGCTTTCATCTGCCTTTATACTCCAATAGTTTTTTCTCTGGAGGTGGTCAGCATTCTTTTTCATAAGTCCCTCAGAATTGTTCTGGATCATAGTATTACTGATAGTAGCTAAGTCTATCACATTTGATCATTCCATAATATTGCTGTTAATGTATACAATGTTTTCCTTGTTCTGCTTATTTCACGCTGCATCAATTCATGTAGGTTTTTCCAGCTTTTTCTGAAATCATCCTGTTCATCATTCCTTATAGCACAGTAGTATTCTATCACCACAATACACCACAATTTGTTCAGCCATTCCCCAATTGAGGAACATCCCTTTAGTTTCCAATTCTTTGCTACCACAAAGAAAGCAGCTACAAATTTTTTTGTATAAGTAGGTTCTTTCAAAATTTTTTATCTCTTTGGGATACAGACCTAGTAGTACTATTACTAGATAAAAAGATATGCATTGTTTTACAGCTTTTGGGGCATAATTCCAAATCACCCTCCCTAATGGTTGTATCGGTTAACAACTCCATCAGCAATGCATTAGTGTCCCATAATTCTTTTTAATACTTTTATATATTTTTGAAATTTTGAGTTCCAAATTAATTTCCTTCTTCCCTGCCCTCCCCATCATTGAAAAGGTATACAGTCCCCATCATTGAAAAGGTATACAGTTTGATATTGATTATACATGCACAGTCCTGTCAATTATTTTCCCATATTAATCATTTGGTGAAAGAAAAAACAAACCAAGAAAAGAAAAAATCAAGAGAAATAAAGCAAAATAAAAACATGTTTGGATCTGCATTCAGACTCTCTGAAGGTGGATTGCATCTTTCATCATGGATCTTTTGGTATTGTCCTGGTCATTGTCTAGTTGGAGGAGATGTGGGAAAATTGGGACCCTAATACACTGTTGGTGGAACTAGGAACTGATACAATCATTCTGGAGAACAATAAGAAACCAGACTCAAAGGGTCATAAAACTATGCATACCCTCTAACCTAGCAATACCAATCCTGAGTCTATATCATAGAGATCAGAGGTAAAGGAAAAGAACTCATCTGTACAAAGATATTTTAGCAGCTTTTTATGTAGTGGCAAAGAATTGGAAACTGAGGGGGAGTCCACCAATTGGGGAATGGCTGAACAAGATGTGGTATATGGTAGTAATGGAATACTGTTGTGCCATAAGAAATGACAAACAGGATGAGTTCAGAAAAATATTCAAAGACTTATATGAATTGATGTGAAGTGAAGTGAGCTGAACCAGGAGAACAATTTATACAGTAAAATAAACATTATATGATGATCAATTGTGAAGGACAACAAAGCAAGTTTACAAGACATTCACAAGGGACTCATAATGAAAAATGCTAATCTCAGTCAAAGAAAAAAAACTGTTGATTCTTATTGCAAATTAAAGCATACCATCTTGCACTTTATTTCCTTAATGAGTTTTTTTAATGTATGTGTGCTATGTGTCTTCTCTCATGGCATGAGCAACATGGAAACATGCATTGCATGAAAAAGCACTGGTATAACCTATATCAGATTACTTATTTATATGTAGTGGGGGAGAGAGGGCAGGAGGGAGAGAATATGAATCATTAAATGTCAAAAAAACAATTGTCAAAAATTGTTTCTACATGTAATTGGGAAAATAATTAGATAGAACTTACAAAAAAGTCGTCAATACATCAGCAAAGCCTCCAGTGTAATGGACTTTTAGACCTTCCACTACTGAAAAGAGGTGGGTTGGGGTACTTCTTATATCTCTTCTTTCTAGGCAGGTTTGCTTTTTATAATTCTACAATATTCACTTCTCTTCTTCTTTTTTGTGACTGTCCTTTCCATTTACATTGCTATACTTGCTGTGTATGTTGTTTTCTGGGTTCTGCTTCAAAATTCGCGAAGATCTTCCCATGATTCTTTGTATTCTGTATTCATCAAATTCATCATTTCTTGTAGCACCAGACTGTCACACTACTATCACATACCAAAATTTATATGGCCATTCCCCAATCTATAGGCAACTACTATGTTTCTAATTTTTTTGCTACCATAAAAACACTGGGGCTATAAATATTTTTGAATACAGTAACTTTCTTCTAATCAATAGCCTCTTTGGGTTATAAGACTAGTAGTAGAATCTCTGGCATAGATATTTTATTCACTAAATTTGCACAATTACAAATTACTTTCCAAAACATTGTACCATTTCACAACTCCACTAACAATGCATCTGTCTTCACCAAACTCTTCTGTTATCTTTTTTATTTTTCATGCTATGAGTTTAAACCTCAGGGTTCTTTTGATCTGCATTTCTTTTATTAGAGATTTAGAGCTTTATCTTATGTGGTTGGTAATAGTTTACCTTTCTTCTTTTGCCTTTGTGCACATGAAAATATATTATTTTTAAAAACTTTTCAACCTCTTTTTGCCATGGAGACAGAGAGAACCCACATTTTCTCATTTCTAATTATTTTCAAATCCACTAAAAAATTGCTCATGAGTACATCTACCTTCACAATTTATTTTCTGTACTATAAACCACAGAGTATCATTCTGATACACTAACTGGCGACAGGGTAGTACATGAATATTCTTCCAACATAAGACAAATAACAAGGAGCTTCCTCTTACAAGATAAAGCAATTGTCAGAATTAATAATAGGTCGAGTTGTATTCCACTAATATCTATCCCTTTATTTCTCTTAGGCTAGAAAAAGATTAATCTACCTCACAATACGTAATAATTCAAGTCATGTATCATATCTAAAAAAGCTTTTCTTATATGCTGAGAAAAATCTTCATTTAACATTTAAGTCAACACACAACTCATCAAGCACCTGCTATGTGCTGAGGATACTGTCTGTCCTTGGCGAGCTTACGTTCTACTGGGGTAAGGGAACAAAGACTTTAAAAATTAAATATAAATCAAAACAACTCTGAGGTATCACCTCACACCCAGCAGATTGGCTAAAATGAAAGAAGGGGAGAGTAATGAATGCTGGAGGGGATGTGGCAAAATTGGGACATTGATGCATTGCTGGTGGAGCTGTGAACTGATCCAGCCATTCTGGCTGGCAATTTGGAATCATGCTCAAAGGGCTATAAAAGACTGCCTGCCCTTTGATCCAGCCATACCATTGTTGGGTTTGTACCCCAAAGAGATCATAGATAAACAGACTTGTACGAAAATATTCATAGCTGTGCTTTTTGTGGTGGCAACAAACTGGAAAAGGAGGGTATGTCCTTCAATTGGGGAATGGCTGAACAAACTGTGGTATATGCTGGTGATGGAATACTATTGTGCTAAAAGGAATAACAAACTGGAGAAGTTCCAGGCGAACTGGAGAGACCTCCAGGAACTGATGCAGAGTGAAAGGAGCAGAGCCAGAAGAACATTGTACACAGAGACTGACATTCTGTGGTAAAATCGAATGTAATAGACCTCTGTACCAGCAGCAATGCAATGACCCAGGACAGCTCTGAGGGATTTATGGTAAAGAAAACTACCCACATTTAGAGGAAGGACTGCAGGAGAGGAAACACATAAGAAAAGCAACTGCTTGAACGTATGGGTCGGGGTGGACATGATTGGGGATGTGGACTGGAAACTACCACAGCAATGCAACTACCAACAATTTGGAAATAGGTCTTGATCAAGGACACATGACAAAACCAGTGGAAATGTGCATCGGCTATGGGTGGGGGGAGTGCAGGGGGTGAAGGGGAAAGTAGGAGCATGAATCATGTAACCATGTTAAAAATGATTATTAATAAATGTTTAAAAAAAATTAAAAAAACACTGTAATTAAAAGTTCTACAAACATAGCAGATGAAGTCAAAATCAGGTGGGAGTAGCATAAGATAAATTATATTCATATTCTCCTATATGCTTTCTGAGTTGTAGCAATGATATTTACAAGGCAAAAAGTAACTGTAGAAGTAAATGTTTTTTCATCATTTACAAAAAGCATTTGTTTTGATAGCCTATGCAAAGCTGAAGAAAAATTAAATAAAAAAAAACATTCTGGAGGACAATTTGAAACCATACCCCAAGGGTCATAAAACTGTGTTATACACAATGACCCAGCAATACCACTACTAGATCTGTATCCCCAAAACATCAAAGATATCAAAAAGGGCCTACTTGTACAAAAATATTTATTGTGACTCTTTTTGTCAGGACAAAGAATTAGAAACTGGGGTAATGTCCATTAATAGGGAAATGGCTGAATAAGCTGCAGGCATATATGACTGTAATGGTATACTATTGTGCCATGAGAAAAGATGAATAGGGAAATAAAAAAAAATACTTGGAAAGATTCATATGAAATGATCCAAAGCAAAATGAGCAGAACCAGGAGAATGTTGTCCACAGTAATATCAATAATGTAAGATGATCAACCATAAATAAACTATTATCAACAATGCAAGCCACTCCAAGAAACTCATGACAAAAAGTCTATCCATTGCCATAGAAGGAACTGACACTCTGAATACAGAATGAAAAATACAATTTTTTACTTTATTTACTTTATGATTTTTTCTTCTATAAGCAACATATATCTTCTTTAACAATATGACAAAAATGGAAATTCATATTGCATGATAGCATATGTATGTTATATATCATATTAACTGACATCATAGGGAGCAAGGAGGAGTGGGAGGGGAGTACAGAATATGGACTACACAATGTCAGAAAAAATTATTAAAAATTCAATCTACATGTAATCTGGAAAAGAAAAAATATAATAAACAATTTTAAAAATAAAAGAATAATAGCTGAAGAGGGAATTGTGTGAAAATCAATTTTCTATCTGAACTCCATCAAGCAAAATGAGAATTCTTTCCCTACAAATAACAATAATAATATAGTACATGAGTTGTTATCATTTAATGAGTTGGAAATATATAAAAGATAAATACAAAATATGTTAATAAAAACAAATGTGCACATTTAAAAAAAATTAAATATAAAAAATGTATAAAGAAATTTCCAGAGGGAAGGGAGAAAGCAAGGTATGAGCAACACGCTCACCATAGTGAGTTTTGAAGGAACCTCAGGATTCTCTGAGATACTAGTAAGTGAAGAGGAATGAAGAACAAATCCAAAAGGCCAGCCCTAGACAACTGAGGGCAATCACATGACAACTTTAAGTTATGAACATTTTTATGTTATATTCTGAATGTCACATGTCAGAACTACAAAGGGGATATTTAACAGCAATTAGAAATATAAAGAGTAAAATTTTAAAAGAGAAGTTTGGGTTTTAGATAAATGAGATTCCATGCCCATTCAAAAACAAACATGTACTTCGCTTTATTCTCTGAATAATGCAGCTATTTTTTATCACACTAGTAACACCAGATCATGGAAAGATGCCTAGGTTTAATTTCTCCTAACTCTATCCTCATATTCGAGTCTCTTAACTTTGATAAGCCTCAGTTTAACCCATCTATAAAATGCTAACAGTGCTTGAAATAAGTAGCTCACAAGTTCATGATGTTCTGTAAAAACCATAAAGCATTATCATTATAATCATATTGTGAATATTAATTTCTAAAATAACACATCGTTCTACCTTCCTCTTTGGTTTCTGCCCTTTCCATTTTCCAAATTAATTTAAGGATATTAATAATTTTATTATAAAAACCAAAGTAAATTTTATCTAGTCTCCTACGTATATTATATCTGATGTACCCAAGCGTGGCAGACTTATTTGGGACCACTGCTTCTAAAATGTAGTCAGGTAATGAATTTTAAATTGCCCGAGGCCCATAAGAAATCCTTTACTTGCTGAATGATTATCTACTCTTAATTCACAATCAATCACTTGACTCTAAAGGAAATTTACTAAGGAAAACCTTGGATTTAATTCTTCCCTTTGCTTCTGGAAAAGCCTGACAGATATGCCTGATTAGCACCTGACAACCCAAGAGTAAATTATTACAATTTAGAGGTGAAATAGACACTAGCTAATCTACCTAGTCCAATATCTCATTTATGCAACAAAGAAACTGAGGCAAGAATAAGTTGTCAGGACTACCATCTGTGACAAATCATAAATTTCATGAGCCTGAAATGCTTTCTACCTTTGAATCAAGATTAATTATTAAAAAGCCAGTTATAATACATTTATTTCCCCCCCCACTTCAAATGGCTTCAAGCAGTGTCTCTTAAGCATGTCTGTGAGATAGGGAAGAGTAGTCTTTAAATCCGGGTGACAAGCAGTAAGTAAATGCTTGTTGTCTAAGTTTAAGGACTGAATTTTTGCTCAGTCGTATACCTCCCACAGTGATTACTAAAGTATACTAAAAAAAAACTAGCTAGTGAATAAAATTTAGGTGTTTGATAACCTCCTACCACTCCCGGATTACGCTTGTTTCTGTATCTTTATCTTCACCCTCTGACATCTTGAGAAGAGAGTTTGAAATTCTGGTTCTAAATGCAAAGGATTTAAGAGAGAGTGTCAAAAACGCTTACTTAAATGGTCAGTTAGAGAAGGAATTAGCTTTCCAGCTTACCTAAAGAAAGCGCCATCGTAGCATGATTCCTGGCTCATCACAACAACAACAACAAAAAGACGTGATACACTGAGATGTCACTACAAATCTAGTGTGATTCCTACAATTTTAACCATTTGCAAAATTTGGAAATCATACCACTAACGAAATAATTGAACAATAAATATAAGATGATAAATATAAGTCTAAAGGCTAAACAGATTCCCCGTTTCGCCCTGCATATCAGTTTGGTCAAAGCATTTAGGCCAAACGATAACGAATTTAAAATGAGAAGTTCGGAATTCAGGCACATACATTTTAATATGAGCTCCATTTTTTTATAACCCCATCAGCAGCTATTGTCAGGTGGACAGTGAATACAGATGCTAACAGAGCTGACAGAGCATAAGCAGGTGGTATAATAGGGAATATTCTAAAAACAGAAAGAAGAATGACTAGAAAGAAATGTAGGTTCTTTAAACAAATGTTCTCCTATAAAAGAAAGCCAAGCAAAAGACTCAGATAAAATACAGAATCTTGCATACTGTCCCAGAGATCGCGGAACACTATCACGGAATTCCATAATGGGTTAAAAGAGAAATAAATTCAGAAACAAAGAAATTCAGAATGAATTTAGGTCAGAAATTAGAGATCTCATCATAGAATTAAAATGACACCACTAGTGAAGCAAGTAAAACGGATTTTTTATGGAGGCTCTCTCCAAAGGATAAGGAGCTTCATGAAAATGACAGATTTGGAACATAAAAATAGCAAAGGAAAATTAAGCAGAAGAAACAATGTGGATTCTATAAAGTCCAAAGTGACTAACTTTGCAGGCAGGACATATTGAGAAAACTAAAAGTTCAAAGGTCTCCTGGAAGAGAATAACAAGGCAAAAAGCTGCAATACTCTAGACCAGGCCTCAAACCTGGGGTCTTTTGTTCCCCCAAGTTACAGTACACAGTATTCTATACCATGCTGCTTCCAAGTAGTCTAATCATGTCCTTTCCCCACGGATACAGACTTCCTACAATCACTCCCTTCCTTTACAGGGTTTCATTTAATCGATTTATCTCCTTTCCTCCATTCCTACAACCACCATCCTTATCTGAGTCTCATTTAAAAATTAGGGAGCACAAATCTGTTACAAGTGTGGGTAGAGCAGTAAACCAGCCCTCTCCAGAAAGGAACCAGCTTGGTAAAGGTGGTATGATAGTAGTTTGGTTCACATAAACCTATCTCCGAGTTCAATTAGATTATTTCCTAGGCTCCAGGCTATGACTTCCAAGTCTTTCATAGTCCATAGGTATAAAGCTCCACATGTACAGTCTGCCCTCCAAACCATGGCTGGCAACAGCCATCTTGCCTCTTACCTTTCAGTTTCAAGGCAGCAACTAAAGGTGAAGTCTGTTCCTAACTGTACAATTGGCAAACTCTTAAGTTTCCCGGCAAAGTCTACTGAGACTCCAAATCTTGCATTGCACTGGCTGATATGTCAAAAGCAAATGGGGGCTGGGAGGGCAGGGTAAATCTAAAGACCCTACAGATTGTGTTAAGGCAGCTGTGCATCTCTAAGGATGTGAAGTGATTTAAGCAGTGTGCCTGGGGGGAGAAACACTTTAATAAAATAAGACAGTGCAGGCATATCACATCAAGATCTCAGTAAAGACAAAAATGACCTTGAGACAAATCTGTCTTTCAGTCTTCAAAGTGACAGGAAATGACATCTCTTCTATGCCTATAAAGTAATTTACAATCCCAGAGGGAAAAAAATGAACCAGTTTCTCCCATCGTTGGTTTGTTCAAAGGACTAGGCAACATTGTAGTTCCCTCTACTGGATAATACCATTCCAGGGACTTGATTAACACAAGATTAATGTTTTCTACCTTTGGAAAAAATTCGGAAAGCTACTCATTTGTTTTAGCTATAATATAATGGATAAAGTATAATGGATATAGTATGCATGTCCTCTAGGTGAGAGGCAATCTGGTAGAGTGGATAAAGCCCAACGAAGACCCAAATATAAATCTTACGTCTGACACATGCTGTCTGGGTGACCCTGGGCAAATCACTTCACCTCTCAAGCTCTATAAAACTCTCTAAGATTAAATTGCAGGGAAGGCCCCAATCAGCATTGGTTAAGAAGTTCCTCAGCTAGGAATCTCTTGTACAGCAATGAAACCACAAGACTAGTCCTTATGGTTTCGACCATGAAATCCCTTTTCCAAAAAGCCAACTTTTATATGCTCTATTTGAAAGCAATCAGAAAGATCCCTTTCATGATTCCCTACTTATTTGCAAAACCACCATATAATCGAAAATGGGACAGAAAAACAAGAGTAAAGGTACCTTGTAGTTCTACTTCGAATTGTTCTTTGCTGGCATGTTTACTTGGGTTCCGTGCATTTTTAATGACAGCATCAAAATTCACAAAATATATTTTACCTGCCTCACTTAGTAGTTCTTCAGTATTATCACCTCTAAAATATTCAAGAAAATACGACAGATGACCAACTATTATATTACCAAAATAAAATTGAAAGGCTACTCAATTCTTTGCATATTTAAAAATAATGTGTTCTTTGAACTGCAGCAAAAATTTAAACTCCATTTAAAGTCTTTTATTGAATGCAAAACCTTGCACCTAGTAGAAATTTTAAATAGCTATTGAATTGGATTTTTACCTTTGATTTTTTTTCATAATAGTAGTGGTAAAATATATCATTGTTTTCAGGTTATAAGAAAAGTAAAGGTTCTAAGAAAGAAGTCAAAAGAACAGCATACAATTTCATTTGATTTTAGTCTTCACCTATTTTTATTTTTTGCTTAAGACTTCAAAATCCTTAGCAATACTTAGAGTTCCTTATGGTGGTATCATTTGTGTCCCAAAAGAGGATATCAAGTTTGCTAGTTCTTGAAAATATGGCTTCTTTCAGGTTCTAGACACATGTTGCTCAGTCATTTTTTCAGCAGTTTCCTATACTCTTTCATAATTCCATTTTGGGACTTCCTTGTCAAAGATCCTAAAGTGGTTTGCCATTTTCTTCTCCAGTTCATTTTACAGATGAAGAAACTAAACTAAGGCAAACAGGATAAAGTGGTTTGCCAAGGGTCACCTAGCTAGTATCTGAGGCCATGTTTGAATTCAGAAAGATTAGTCTTTCTGACTCTAGGCTGAACACTCTATCCAATGCATCTAGCCACCCTAGATACCTGCCCCGGGGTTTAAGGTGGGAAAGCAAATAGGTTGTTCTTCTCTTTTTGGTATGAACATTATCGTATGTCTCCAAAGTCCGCTGAGGATATATGTAGATCTGTGTCATCAGTTCTTAGTGCACAAGATATTGCCTCCTTCAGAGATGATCTAGCTGTCTCTTGCACATATCTATTTTATAACTTCAAGTATTCATTTGTCTGGATCCTTCTGCTTCCTGCTTTTTTCTATATCCCATTCCTCTATCATACAACCTGTTACAGTTTTTTTCTGAATCCTAAAAGTCCTTTTTCTGCTTTTTTTAAAGAATTCCATTACTTTGAGCAACTTTCCTATAACACAGAGACTAAACTGGTAACCCTATACGACATGGGTGTTAGATAATAGTACTGGCAGAAGCATAAAGCACACTCTCTACAGGTGACAGGAAATTCTTCTTGATTTCTCTACTTGATTAAAGCAAGTTCCATAGAAGTTTACCTTGTTTTGGGTAGCTCTCTTGGCTACTAACTTTATTGGCTAACTATGGTGGCAAAATAATTATGAGACAGGAGACAAAATACAAATCTAAGGGGATCTATTCAACTAGTTTTTATCTTGCCACTTCATTTTAGGATCCCTCTATTTTATTAAGATCCTAAGCTTTCTAGCATGATTGGGCCATGTAATGGAAGACCTTGAAAGACAAGCAGAAAACCTGAAATTGGTGCTGTTGAAAACATGAAGTCACTACAGATTCATTAAAAGAGGTTACTAATCCTGAAGGCAGTGCTTTAATAATCTGGTAGGAATGTAGCATGGATTAGAGGCAGAAATATGGGCAGAGGAATATAGGAGGATGTTAGAGTATTCCTTAGGCAAAGCAATGATGACCTGGAACATGGTGGTAGCAATATAAATAAAGAAGAAATGTTAAACCTGAATTAATAAAAGGAAGCATTGATAGGACATGTCAACTAAATGTATATTAGGGGATTAAGTATATAAATGAGTGAATGACTCCAAGGTTTCTAGTCTGTGAAACATATGAGTTATATAACTGACAAATAGAATAGATGGAAGAGGCAACAAGTTATGGAAGAAAGAGATTAGCTAGATAAAAATAATGCATTGTTCCAATCTTTTTACCTTATTGCCATTCTCTACATCAATGCTCTATTACTTTTGTGAAAGGGAATTCTTTATTCTCTTTTTCTATTTTGAGTTAATCAAGAAATCCCTACTTAACACTTTGTTAGCCATCAAGTAAGAGAATTCACAAGTCACTTACTTAGAGAGCTCCGTTGTTTTTACTCAGTCAGAAACTTGTGAATCCTTTGATAAGAGTTTACACCCTCAGAGAATGAGAGGTGTACCCCACAGACACTGCCCGCCTGGGCAGTGCTGGGCAATTTGGAAGCTGTGATTGGACCCTGTGAAGAGGGGAAGGAAGGGACAGGAAGTGACATGGAAAAAGGACTATAAAAAGTCCTGAACTTCCTGTCCTCAGGACTTCTCCTTTGGACTTTTTCAAAGAACTGCTCCTTGGGACTTCACCTTTGGACTTCTCCTCAGGAATTCTGGCTTGGGGAGATTCCTGCCTCAGTGGCTCTGTGGGGAGACTCTCTCTGCTCATTGGCACTTCAGTGGGACACTCCCTTCAGCATGAGTTCTGTGGAGAGGCTCTTTTCCTTGGACCCTGCATTGGTTTGCTGGTGAGTGACTTGGACTTCCACATGGAGATTGGAACTTTGTCAGGGAGTATGCTGAATTTCATCAGATCAACACTTAGAGTAGGCTAGGCAACTCTTTCCTCTTTCTCTCCTACATTTCATACTTCAACTCTTTCTCTTCCTTGTTATAAATAAAAGCTGCAACACTTTTTTTCTGGCTTAGGGATAATATTTTGAATTTGTCGACCACAACATTGAATTTATAACTCTCTTATTTAGTCAAAACCCCAATTTAACCCTTACACTTTCCATATGCATATATTTTTTGACAGATAAAATACTGGCAAGAAATCTGACTACCTAATCAAGATTTTTATTAACTTTGGAAATAATAGTGCTAGCCTATTTTGGGGAAATCAGAATTATGAGGGCACCTAATGTAGGAATATCTTGGAATTAAATCAAGTCCAAACATTGAAAGAATGGAAAGACTGGGAGTGAGAAACAGTCCTGATTCCACCATCAAAGAATGCAAAGTGAGGCAGGATTAGTATAGTACTAAGACCTGTAAATTAATTTTAGTAGTAATGTTATTTTTATAATAATAGCACAGCCCAGGCATGAGTAGCACTGAATACTCTTCTAGCTTTCTAAGTTATTCTGTATTCTTCAAAGAGTATTTGTAAATTACTATGAGAATCAAATATGAACTTCTGTGTTTAAATCTGTCCACAACCTGCCTCCTTTCTGCTCACTCAATTTTCTTACATATTCCTTTCCTTCACACATTACAGTCCATTAATTTTGGCCTATTTCACATGCAAGAAACTGGTCCTATTCTTCTCTTCTTTTACTAGCAGTTACACTGCTTTTGGATTTCTTTGGACATTTTGTCATGCATTAGTTCTCTAGGAAACTCATTACAAAAAAATGTAATTATCTTGTAAGAATCAATCTGCTTCCATACTCAGATTTCATCAGAACTCTCTATTCTTCTGATTGGACCCTCTGACTAGCAATCAGTCCATGGCCCTATATTTAAGGAAGAGACTCAGTATAGCCTTCTCCCCATTTGCTACCAGCTACACTAATTTTGCATTTTTCATCATCATGTCCCCATCTGGGGTACCTTCTATCCATGTCCCCACTCCACACATTGCTATTCAGCTTCCTTCTACATGTTGTCTTCCCCATAAGATGGTAAGCTTCATGAGAACAGAGAATCTCTTTTTATTTGGTTCATTACCTCTTAGCATAGTGTCTGGAACACTCAGTTCATCTCCAGATGGCTAATGTTAGTTCTCTCTCAAATTATAATGTCCCTTGGCTCTTTGCTAGGTATGGTAGCTCTTACTAAGTGAGAAGTTCTGTGCTAAGACATCATAGATAAGATGTACAGTAAGGGAAATGAGAAAGAAATCTATATCTTTTTACTTCCCTAGGTGAGGAATGATTCACTATCAAGCCTTGGTTTCTTCCTGAGCTGATTGTTTTCTCTGCTGCTAGAAGTCATATAGATGAATGCTCTCAAAAGGATGGGTGTGGCTAATTCTTTGGCAAGCTAATGCCTTCTATGGCCACCCTAGATTCCCTCTAATACCTTCAACTTCAGTGAAGAATTTCTACAGACCTCATAAAAAGAAAACAAAACATAAACACTTCTATTTACTTCATTTAAGACCTTACCACCTTGGACATCTGCCTATTAAATGCTTTAATTTCATTCATTGGACTGGAGGGAAATCAGCTGCTATAAAGGGAGTGGTAGAAAAAACACCCTGATTAAAACTCTTGTACTATAAAAGTTTATAGTATAAATATGTAAACATGTAATACAATACAAAGAAAATCTTGATTTGCAGTAGCATACTTAATTTCAGATGAAAATATCACTCCAATAGCTTAAATTTTGTTAAAATTTCAAAAGTATTTTATGTCAGAAGAAAATATAAGAAATAGCTTTCCAAATAGTTGTTAGGAGATCTTTCAAAAGGGCAAAGAATTTACTTACATTTATGTAATTCAGTTTTTGTTTACAAAGTACTTTAGGACCATAACCTTTTATTTGATTTTCACAATAACCCTACAAGGCAGGAGAATCAGGAACTATTATTGTCATATTACAGGTAAGGAAAAAAGACTTGGGAGTTTAAATCGATGTTCATACATAAGAAGGATGAAACTGAGCAATCTGTCTTCTCACTCAAGCTTAATTCTCTGGCCTCTTGCATCACTTCTAGTTTTTCAGATCCTACTTTGTTTTTACCTCAGTCACCCATTGTGTAAACAGAAGATGCATCTTCAAAAATTTTTATCAATGCTAAGGTAAATTATTCAATATATTGGGGATAAAAAGAAAGAAAATATGAAATAAAGAAATCAACACAGGAAGTGACAACTTGTCAAGAAGAATAAAGCAGGCAGGCGTTATTAAATCTACATTAACCTTCGGCTAAAGGATGTTCAGCTGGAAACATCAAAACCCTAACATATGATCAAAGGAAGAACAATATATTTCTAATTTAAACAAGGAGTTGTAAAACTATAATCTTTAGTTAAGAGTGTTTGAAGCACCAATCATTACACAGAATTCAGGTTAGTAGAGAACAATTTTCCCAGCAGTTTTTGTTAAAGAATGAGTTCTTATTTTAAAAGCTAGATTCTTTGGGTTTATCAAACATTAGGTTGCTAAGGTTGAGAATATCACTTTTTTTCATTATTTCCCTTGACATTCTTGAGCTTTTTTTCTTCCAGATGAATTTCATTGATATTTTTTCTAGTTCTATAAAATAAATATTTGGTAGTTTGATTAGTATGGAAGTGAATAAATAAATTAAGGTAGAATGGTCATTTTTATTATATTAGCTCAGCCTACCCATGAGCAATTAACATTTTTCTAATTGTTTAGATCTGGCTTTATTTGTGTGAAAAAGTGTTTTGCAGTTGTGTTCATATAATTCCTGTGCTTTACTTGGCAAGTAGAACCCAGGTATTTTATGTTGTTTAGAGTATTTTTAAATGGAATTTCTCTTCCTAACTTTTGCTGCTAGACTTTGTTGGTAGTATCTTATTTAAAGTTTTTGTATCTACATTCATTAATGAAATTAACCTGGACAACATTTTAAAGTAATCCTAATTTTTCTCTGGCTTTATCCCATCTACTATTTATACAATTTCTACATCTCTGACTGCTAATGATCTTATTCTCAAATATTATATAATGTAATATCTTACGATTCTCTAATGCACATGACATACAGTGTTGTATTTCTTCTGCATTTTCCCACTAATACAGGGATTCTTAAACCAAGGATCCAGGATTAGGTTTTAAGAGGTCTATAAACTTAGATGGAAGGTCTTGCAATACAAGTTGTAATTCTGAGCCATCATAATCAAAACTAAGAAAGTTGTTCAAAAGTACTCCACTTAGGTGAAGTAATATTTCTTCCAAACATGAGGACTCACCATGGGCACTCCCACTATGGTGAGTCACAGGATTTAACTTTGCCCAGAATGGCTGATTCAATTTCATTGATCCATTGATCTCCCATAACTCAAACATAGGGATTCCTACCTGTTCAAATTATCTTCTTATCCTCAAAAAAGAGTCACTATTCCAAAGCTAATTTACTAAAACATAGTATTAAAAAGTAATACAAGTAATTAATTACAAATTATTTGGGCAATGTAAAGAAATGGGGTTTAATAGGATGAGAGGAATCAAAAGATCTTAGACTCATGCTGGAAGGACCATTAGAAGACAATGAGTCCAACACCCTCCTTTTCAGATAAGGAAAATCAAGAATAATGAAACAAGAAAACAGGCCAAGAAAAAGAAGCTGTTTCTAAGATTATAATTAGATAGAGGTTATAAAGTAATGAGGGTCAAGGACAATATGGATAAGTGAAATTCATAGAAAATCCCCAAGCTTTCCAAGGAACTACAACTTTGTAGACTCACTAAGTCAAGTGGTGGAGGAAGTCTGTTAATTAATGCAATATTATAAACTTCAATTTTGTTTCTCTTCTTCTTCCCTACTCAAGATCTTTGATAGAGAGGCTACCTATGGATAAATATCACAAAGTTGTTTTTTTGGACTGTGTTTCTAGATCAACTGAATCAATTTTGTAAAACAATAAAATTATACCAAAGTACGCACTGATGTTCTATCAGACAAAATTGATTTTTGTTGAAACACAAAACACAATATTATAATCTGAACATACAAAATATACCAGAAATCAAATGATGAGATGAGTAAAATGATGTCCATGTGAGAAAGCTTTATATTTTAAACTTTGGGAATTCTGGACATTTTAAAAAGTGGGGGATGACTAGTTTTACTTAATTATACTTAAATTTTTAAAAATCAATTAAGTTTTGCAAGGTAGACAGAGAGCAATGAGGAATAAAAGAAAACTATGAAAATTAAAAGGGAGAAATAATTTTTTGAATAATAAATGTTTTAAATGACAATGAGCATTTAGTATGGTAAATGTTTTATATGATGATAATAAAAATTACTACTCTGTTGAAGAAAGAAAACTCCAACAGATAATAACTATTGTGCATTTTAAAATATTGAAGTAGAATATAAATATCACTCAGAAAGGAGTGTCTCAGATCCATTACTGATGCTAATAAATGTGAATTTTTGCATCCCTAAAGGGATTTTAAGAATGTTGCTGAAAACTAGGCTTATAAAGTAGTTTAAGAAATAATGGTGTCAAGGGTAAGTGAACAAAAGGCAGAAGGATGTCTACCACTACAAAGGCTTGAGGTTTTAAGGTCTGTAAAGTGCTATACATGTTATCTCAGTTGATTTTCCACAAAATCACTATGATAAAGATGATATTAATATCTTCATTTTGAAGATGAGGAAAATGAGGTTGAGAGAGGTTAAGTGACTTGACCAGAGTCACACAACTGGCATGAGTCTGAGATAGAACTTGAACGCAGTTCTTTCTTACAATAGGTGCAATGTTAGCACTCTTATCCCCTGGGCCACCTAGCTATGTCATTAATGTCATGAAAATGTTAAACCGTGTTCTTAAAAAACGTGGATTCTTTTTCAGCAGGAGCAACAGCAACAACACCACCACTATCCCTCAACTTTCAATCCAATGTCCATGGAGGGAATAGGAAAGTAGGGCAGTGATAGCTAGGGAATGTAAAATGTGGACATTGTATCCCCTTGAGACCATTAAAGTACTTGGGAAGGGCTGGCAGAAACATTGAAAAGCTGGCATACTGGGCTTTGGCAAGACTACCTACTGGGTTAGAACCTTGTTCCATGTGAATGTAACTGATCTTAATAAAGAGATAGTCAGGGTAAAATAGGATTATGAGCTGTCTTTACTTGAAACCCTGATAATGATCAGATAACGATGCATCAAAAGGCAAGATAAAATTTAATAAATCAGAAATGCTTCAGTTCTAAAGACAATGACCACCAAAGCATGAGTGCGCATGAAAAGGACTGTAGTCGTGAATATTTTCATTATATTCTAATACTTTATCATAATAAAATTAAAAAGATATCATATTAGTTATATGAAAGGAATTCATGGTGCTTTCTGTCAGCTCCAAGCCACAGAAGGGATGTTTATCAAATGGGGAATGGATGATTAAATTATAGTATATAAATGAAATGGAATACTATTGTGCTGTACAAAATGATTAAGGGGATGATTTCAGAAAAACCTGAGAAGACTTATAAGAATTAATCAAGATGAGGAGTGAAATATTAAGGAGAACAAATACTACAATAGCAGCAATATTGTAAATTAGAAACAAGAAGAGACCTTCAGTAAGCCTCCATTTTACCTTTCAGAAAAAGGAATTACTTTATGTGGAAAAAAGTCTCCAGGTGGACCCAGTCTTGAAGTGAAATTTTTCTAGTAAGCAAAAGAGAGATTCATTAATCTGTTCATTGTTTGCCAAAATTATTATGATTAAAATTATTTTGAGCTACTGGTTCTGGGTAAGAATATCAATCTATTTATTAGCCTAGCATTATAACCAATAAAGTGATGCCAAAAGTCCCCTTGAATGACCAAAGAACCTATTTTTTTTAAAAATGCCTCCAATTCTTTATTCCTTTGAGCACAATAGTATTTCATCACCAAGAGATACCACAGTTTGTTCAGCCATTCCCCAATCAAAGGACATTCTCTTATTTTCCAATTTTTTGCCACCACAAAGAGTGCAGCTATAAATATTTTTGTACAAGTCTTTTTTCCTTATTATTTCTTTGAGGTATAATCCAAACAGTGCTATGGCTGGAACAAAAGGCATGTAGTCTTTTAAAGCCCTTTGAGCATAGTTCCAAATTGCCCTCCAGAATGGCTGGATCAGTTCACAACTCTACCAGCAATGCATTAATGTCTCAATTTTGCCACATCCCCTCCAACATTTGTTACTCTCCTTTGCTGTCATTTTAGCCTAATTGGCTATACTTTTAGAGAAAATTGAAAAGATCTATTCACATCACCTTGTTCGCTTAAAATTCATACCATCAATTGAAAATTCTTATCCTCTTCTCTATTGTGGCTATTCTTAAATTAGAGGGAAAGTTATAGACAGAGGGGATCATTTAGAATTTATCTCATAGAACTGCTTAATTGTGAATTATGACATTATAGCTGCAGTACAATTATGATCTGGAGTTACAGGTTTATATACTGTCTGAGGGTTAGAGCAATAGGCCAGTGTTTTTGAGAAAGCTATCAGTTTTGCAAAATGCAATCAGTTATAGTGGAATTATTAAATAAAAGCTGTGGTCTGATTTTGTAATTGTGCTTGGATGAGGTTTCTTGGAAATAGATTAATTTGGCTAAAGTATCTGCTAACAGATACCAAGTTAGTTTAAAGTAAAATATTGAATACTCAATGAGGTTACATTATACTGGAAGAACTTCAGTCTTATTGTTGATCATAAGAATTAATTTTTTTAAAAGGACTATTAGAAAGATGAGATTTAACTGTTGCTGTTAGTAATTATTAATCAAGAATTGAGTTCCTTGAAATGTAATGTGATCTCATTTACATTGAGCTGCAATATTTGCTACTATCTCCCAGGGATGTTGGGGGGAAAACTTAAGGTGTGAGATTGCATTTTAAGAACTAGGTTTTTTCTCCCTGTTAAAGTAATGAATTTTACAAGTTAAATCTTATATAAATGAATTTTATCTCAGGTCATTTGGAAAATCATGCAATTGTATGTTAATAACTGGAATTTAGTGAAGCTGCATATTTGAGTCTACTATTCACTATATAAGTTTAGAGTCTAATCCTTCATTAAAGCCATCACTCCTTCCTTAAAAGGAACTCCATGTGCTCCTGCAGTCTGAGGACTGTCCTTAGGAATGTTGAAGAAATGACCTTGAAAAGGAGAAAGTAGGATTCCCCCAACCTGTTTTCTCTATTATGATCCTTCCTTTTGAACAGGAATGTTCCTCATCTGGTAAAACTCACAATCTGGCATTTGTACCCTAGAAATTGAAGTATAGAGCTTAATTATGACTCTTACCTGAAGTCAAACAAAACTAAGATCCTGGAATTATTCTATGCCCTTGGGCTGTGTCCCGAAGGACTACTTTTGATGGTATTTTCATTATGCCCCTGCTTCTTGCTCTCATAGCAAAATTCTCTTAAATCATTTGATCAATGAAATTTATGAACACTATTAAATTCTTGTCTATTACTCTAAAGTTAAAAGACATCTAAGCTATTAGTTTGTAAATTCAAAGTTATTCAATCTGAAATTGTAATTATTTTGACCCCACTGGGTATAATCAAATAGAAAGATATTTGATCTTATTGACTGTCATTAAAGTCCTTCAAATATCTAAGATTAACAAAGGAATACACAATCAGACTATGATCCAGGAACATCTAAACCGGGATGTAATGCCATCATTTCTTAAGGTTGAGTCAGAAAAAGTATTCTGTTTTGGGTTAGAAGAATTTCGTGCAATTAGTCATTTTAGAGAAAAATGTTGTATGGTCTAGCTTTTGCTCTCTCAAAATGACAACTAATTCTCCTTAAAGATATGGTATTTGTTGTAAAACTGATACTTGTGTATGGGATATATTCTGTAACGTAAGCAGATTAGACAAGGATATGGTGGAGATCTAAAAACTTTATTCTATGTAAGTGTAATATCTAATTTATTTGAGCATGGTTAGAAACTAATTATATTTGACTACAGATACCTTATTTGATAAAACGTAGAATAATTTGCCTGGCTTTTTAAGACTCCTATCCCAAGTCTAGTAGTAAAATAAAAAGGTAAAACATCTTTTGGGTAAATTCATGTATGTAGCTATCAAGTTTAGGCATAGAGCAAACATATCTGTAAGGAGGATTGTTGTCTATAGATTTTGTATAGGATAAGAACCTTAGCAGAATCTCAGTCTCTTGTGGGAGGATTGATAAAATTAAAGTTTGCGAAGATTGAAGCAAATTAATAATAATAATAACACAATAACAAATAATAATGGAAGTGAGATAATAAATGAAGTGAAAAGTTTTTGAAGAATGTAGAAAGTTCAGATGAATATGTCAAAAACAAGTATATCTAAGACAATGAGCATGCTGTAATATAATGTTGGAAAAATTAAGTTTATATGCCCAGAGATCCTTGAACAAGAAAATAAAATTGAAATTGAAAGAATTCACATATCCCATCCAGAATGAAATCCTCAGTTGACAACTTCTGGGAATATCATAGCCAAATTCAAGAGCCATCAAACCAAGGAGAAAATACTTCCAAGCAGCCAGAAAGAAACCATTTAAATACCACTGATCTACAATTAGGATTATTCAGGACCTAGAAACTTCCACATTAAAGGAACAAAAGGCATGGAATATGATATTCAGGAAGGCAAAAGATTTGGGTTTACAACCTAGAATCACCTGTCCAGCAAAACTGAGTATACTCTTTCAGGGGGAAAAATGATCATTCAATGAGTTAGAAGATTTCCAAGCAGAACAAGCCAGACATAACCAAAAAATCTGAATGCCAAATATGAGACGCAGGAGAAGCTCAGAAAGGTAAATAAGAAAAAGAAAATTTAAGGGACTTGTTAAGGTAAAAATGACTATATGTCTACAAGGAAAGAGGATTTCTATAATTATACTGGAAGAACTTTGCAAAATGTAAAATGAATGACTTTGATTATGTCAAATTAAAAGAGTTTTGTGCAAACAAAACCAATGCAACCAAAATTAGAAGGAAAGCGACAAACTGGGAGAACATTTTAATAATAAAACTCTCTGACAAAGGTTTAATTTCCCAAATATATAAGGAAGTAAGTCATATTTAAAAAAACAAGCCACCCCAATTGACAAATGGTCAAAGGGACATGAATAGGCAGTTTTCACGAGATGAAATTAAAACTATCAATAAGCACATGATAACGTGTTCTAAATCCCTCCTGATAAGAGAAATGCAAATTAAAACAACTCTGAAGTACCACCTCATCCCTAGCAGATTGGCCAATATGACAGCAGAGGAAAACAATAAATGTTGGAGGGGATGTGGCAAAATTGGGACACTAATATACTGCGTGTGGAGTTGTGAACTGATTCAACCATTCTGGAAGGCAATTTGGAACTATGCATAGGCTTTAAAAGACTGTCTGCCCTGTGATCCAGCCATAGCACTGTTGCGTTTATACCCCAAAGAGATAATAAGGGAAAAGACTTGTACAAAAATATTTATAGCCATGCTCTCTGTGGTGGCAAAACATTGGAAAATGAGGGGGTGTCCATCAATTGGGGAATAGCTGAATAAATTATGGTATCGGGTGGTGATGGAATACTTTTGTCCTGAAAGGAATAAAGAAACTTCCAGGAATTGATGCAGAGTGAAAGGAGCAGAACCAGGAGAACATTGTACACAGAGTCTGATACATTATGGCACAGTCAAATATAATGGACTTTTCTACCAGTAGCAATGCAATAACCCAGGACAATCCCGAAGAATTTAGGAGAAAGAATGCTATCCACATCTAGAAAAAGAACTGTGGAATCAGAAATGCATTAGGAAACTATATGAACAACCATGTAGTACAATAGGGAAGTGATTAGGGTTTTTATGTTAAAGAATCACTTAACTGCAAATATGAATAACATGGAAATATATTTTGAACAATGATACATGTATAACCCAGTGGAACTGCTTGTCAGCTTTGGGAGGTAGGAGGAGAGAGTAGAGGGTGGGGAATCATGAATCATGTAACCATGGAAAAATATTCTAAATAAAATTTTTTTAAAAATTTAACAAAAAAAGAAAGAAATTAAGTTTATATCAAATTTGTAACTAGAAAATCCAGCTCTAAAGGTTAAATCCTCATAAAATCTTTTAAATTTCCTTTCAGTCTGTTATTGGCAGTTTTCCAAAGCAAGTTCCTAGTTCAGATAGAAGTAAAGAATAGCAAAAAGTATAGGAAATGCAAATTCTTTAATGTAGAGGTTCCTAATTCCTAACCCTTTATATTAATAAAATTAGAACCCTAAAGTTTGACTTAGCTCTCACTATCTGACCTAACTATTGGCAATGCAAATTTTAGCAACTGTGGTAAATTGTATTAAGATCTATTTTTCAAGCAATTTTAAGGGAGGAGGTTGCCACTGACCTACACTGGGAAAAGCAGTTCTGCCAGAGGAACTTCTCTAAGGACCAGGATAATTTCAGGAAACCTGAGAAGAGGAGGATGACAGCAATAGAAGATTCCCAGAAATCAGATATCTGTATCATGAGACTTTCAGTCTTTGCACATAATGGACTGGACAGTGGGGGTTGGGTAACCTATCCCATTCATGTCTCTTCCCTGTGCTGTTATTTTGTTTGTAAGAATTTTGTGCCAGAAGGGGAGTGCCCCCTGCTGGCCATCTGTCAACATGTCTAAAAATCATTTGCTTAAACATCATGTTGAGAAACACCCAAGCACCACGGTTAGGCTCTCTGTGTAATGAATAGTCATCATACTGAGTCATAGACTCCCCAAGAAGCAGAGGAGGGACTGTGAGAATTTATTTTTCATATACTACATGAATTTTTATATCAGGATCATGGATGAGAGAGAATTCCTGAGCATTCCCGTTTCTGGGTCTTGGGTCAGAGACTCCATCCAGTCTACTTCTTTTTACATTTTCTTTGTCCTTAGGAATTCCTAGGAATATTTTTCTTTTAACAAAATCTGACTAACTAAAAAGAGACAATTATTTTTTCCCTAACTACAAGATCTCCATCACCTATAGCATGGGGAAGGTTGTTAGTTTGAGATGTCTTGGGATGTTCAAGGGAGGGGCTTAATAATGAGCTCCAAAACCTCTATTTATAGATCTGCCTGGAAGCCGTTTGAGGTCTTTGGTCATTCAAGGGAGACACTGACATATCACTTTATGACTTATAATGCTAGCCTACTCCATAAATCGGTATTCTTATCCTCCCTCAAAAAAAAAAAAAAGGAAAATTAAAACAAAGGCTGGTTAAAGTGAGAAAGAGAAAATCTGTGTACCGTTAATGTAATAAATAAGAGAATAGTTATATAAACTAATGTAGGTTGGTGGGAGGTAAAATGAGTAGAGAAATATCTGAAACTATTTCTGTTAAACTGTAAATTGTCAGGCCAGTTCGGAGCCATAATTACTGACTCAAAAACTTCACAGAAGCTCAAGAATGACTAGAAATGCACTTTATCAGTTATCCCTAGGCACAAGCTTTATTCCATTTTTTCTAGAGAAGATATCAATATCCACTAGAAGATGATGAGGTCCACAGTAATATTCCCAAATATCATACGATTATATGCTTATATACTTTATTCAAAGCATAAAGGCTGACAACACTATAATAGTCTACAAACTCTTACAAAAAAACAATATATAAACTGAGGAGAAAAAAGTTTGCCAAAAAGTCCCAGAGGCATAAAAAAGCATCCTATTATTGATTTAGTAATTATTAAACAAGCCACCCAAAGAGGATGTAACAACCATACTACTTTTAATGCTTATTGAAAAACCTTTGACTCAAAACCATCCTCCTGACGTTTTTCAAGTAATGCAAATATATAGCACCAAGTAAAACAAGAATGTTGTAGTATTTGGAATATATATGGAAAAGTTTTCTATTTAAAACATACTATCAACCTAAATATGTCAAAAACAATTGACAAAAAAAGTGGTACTCTTTAGGGGGAAAGTTCATGAGTCATTGGTGTTTTGTCTTGTTGTAAGTCCAATATCTTATGTAGAATGAAGTAGGGCTTCCAAGTAAGAGTGAGCTTAACCAAAAACAACTTAGTAAACACTTCATGTATATGAATGATATTAAGCTATGTGGTGCCAAAAAAAAATCAAAAACAAAAATAAAAACCAATCCCATTAAACAGTTCCTTCAAACATGTCACATTTGCTTTTAATTGAAATCCTGCTAGCAAACTTACCTAGAATCACAGCATGATAATGAAAAGAAAGATGGTCTTGGAATCAGCAGTGATTCTGGTTTGAATGCTGCCTTTCATATTTACTAGTTGTGTGACTATCAACCAGTTGTTTAACCACTTAAATCTTCTGTAAAATGTGGAGGCAACACATTTTTATCAATCTTTTCCTAAGGGCTAATTTCTGGGGAAACAAATACAAACCAAACCAAAAACAAAAACAGTGCCTGCCCTCAAGAAACATATATTCTAATGGGAATCATTACACCTAAGAGTTCATATCTTAGAGCTGTTGTCAAAAGAAAATGAAGTTATTCTTACAAAGCATTTTGTTATTATAATTACAGTTAGTGGAAAATAATTTACTCTTGAAATATTTGTCCACTTTATTGAGTTGAATATTAAATATTTGTTATACTGAAGCATTCTCAGAGCTTAAATTTCCAAACTAACATTAGATGAGTTAAAATAGGAAAACTTTACAGTAGTATGGAAGCCAAAGAATTTTTTTAAATGATTCCAAAAGTCAATGTTATTTGAAGTAATTAAGCAAATAAAAAAGTTGATTTTATTGGTTTATTCAATTCAATCCAACTAAATGATTCCAAACATAAATGGAAATAAGCAACCATGCCATTTCTTTTTTTCCTTTTTTTTCTTCATCATTAAATTCTGTCAGTAAATTCTAAGTCAGAAGAGTGGCAAGGGCTAGGCAACCAAGATTGAATGACTTGCCCAGGGCCACATAGCTAGAAAGTGTCTGAGGTCAGGTTCTCCTGACTCTAAGTCTAGTGCTCTATCTACTATTTTATCTAGCTGTTCCAATCATATCTTTTCTTGAGGAGGTTCCATGATCAAGTAGATCAAGCAATGGAGAAGGATAAAAGAAACATGGGTCCAAGTCTTGTATCAGCCACTAAAACTACATGAACATGGGCCCAGCCTTGACATTCTATGATTCAAAAAGTACAACACCAATAATATGATATCCCTTCCACTGGTGGAATTGAGAAGAAAATGCTGGACAAATGGCACTGAATTACTGACACTGAATGACTTGTGCAAATTAAATCTTTTCATCCCCTCAGATTTTAAGCTTTTATCCAAGGAAATGTTTCCACATATTAGTATCAAGAAAGAAGAATAAATTGGAGAAATTCCATGTGAACTGGAAAGACCTCCAGGAATTGATGCAGAGTGAAAGGAGCAGAGCCAGAAGAACATTGTACTCAGAGACTGATATACTGTGGTAAAATCGAATGTAATGGACTTCTCTACTAGCAGCAATGCAATGACCCAGGACAATTCTGAGGGATTTATGGAAAAGAACGATACCCACATTGAGAGGAAGAACTACAGGAGTAGAAACACAGAAGAAAAACAACTGCTTGGACACTTGGGTTGATGAGGACATGATTGGGGATGTAGACCTGAAAAGACCACACCTATGTAACTATCAATAATGTGTAAATAAGTCTTGACTGACCACACATAATAAAACCAGTGGAAATGCATATTAGCTACAGTGGAGGGGGGCGGGGGGTTGAGAGGGTGAAGGGAAAAGTAAAAACATGAGTTATGTAACCATGGAAAATTTTTCTAAAAATAAAAAATTATTATAAATGAAAAAAAGAAAGAAGAATCACATTTTCATGCTCACTTCCAGTGATTTCAGACATATTTCTCTCCCTATATCTATTGTCAGAAATGACTGAACTATCCAGGCAGTTGTGTGCTCAAAACAGTCAATATGTGGAAGGGATCAAGGTTTAGAGGATTGTTGGATTCTATAGCCAGAAGGGTAGTAGGAAGCTGAACAAATTCAACATGTTCATTTTATTGTTGAAAAGCTTGAAACCTAAAGGGATTTAAAAGTGACTTATTCAGGGTCCCATAATTCCTGAGTAGAAGCATTAGAAATTGACCTTACGTCTTTTTAGGCAAGATACAGGGCTTTTTCCAGTGATAATGGGACTAGGGTTAAAGGGAGAAGGGATATTATTTAGAGACCATTTAAATTAGCCCTGTCATTTTACAGAGGAGAAAATCATGGCCCAGAGAAGGGAAGTGATGTACCCAAGCCTAAACAGGTCATGTGACTCTAAATCTATTGCTCTTTCTGATATACCAAGATATTTCTTCTATATTGATTTATTTTTAAAGACCAGACCAGCTATTTGTCTGAATGATCTAAAAAGCAGCTACTTTGACAGTGGACTCAGCCACCAATGATATACAGTAATTCTGAGTAGCACAATCAGAATGACTCATCAACAAAATGGTGAAGGGGATAAAACTTTCCTTTGGAACCTCCAGCATCCATTAGCACTAGAGGACTTTTCAGTCCTTTTGCATCTCTCCTCTCCCCAATTCAATTACAAGGGGGAAAAATCTATTACTTGGCTGTCAGCTAACTTAAGCTAAAATATTTGCCTATATTTGAGTGATTATGGTGTTGTTAAACGTTTTTAGCTATGAACTCCCTCAGAAATGCTCATACTTTTAAAAGGTAGTACCTAACAGGTAAGGATTGGATCACAGAAAGGAGAAAGGGAGACCTTTCCTGAGGTCCTCCAAAGCTAACACATAGGGTGACAGGAGCCAAGAAAAAAAATTTATAGGGCAAAATTGAAAAAGAAAAAAAATTACTTAGTGAGTAATTTAAAAACGTGTCCCTAAGTTCCCAAAACCTGAGCCTAGATACTACAAAAAAGACTAGAATTTAAGACAAAATCTGATCATGGTAGTTGTCTTATGGTATTTCAATGGTTGTACCAAAAAGATGAATTACATTTGCTCCACGTGTGCAGATTGCAGAGCAATGAGAAATTAGAAAGAAATTTTGAATTTTATCAGTTACCCCAAGATGGAAAAGTCTATCTTGGGAGTTAGAAGGAGACCCCCCCACTAAAGTCTTCAAGTGATAACTGCATGCCCACTTGTCAGAAAACTTGAGGTGGATGGGTTCCTATTCAAATACATGTTGCAGAGAAATGACTTAAGGTATTCTTACAACTTTTGTGATTCATTGTTCTACTTGCCCCTCTACTGAGTTGGTAGAGGCTGCATAAGTGTCCCTGGTGTTCCTATCTCTAGGTCTCACATTGCAGTGTTTTTCAAACAATGTTCTCTCCTAACATAAAGAAAAAAAAAAGATAGAAACAATTGCCCACCACATCCTCCAACACAGGAGTCTAAAAAGTGAATAAATAAAGGTTCAGCATATGATCCAGGATAGAAATAGGTTTTATTGTAAAATAGAAGGCTTTTCTAATTTAATTCAAGAGCTACTTATTAATTAATCCTACTATATATAATAAGCATTGTGCCAAAGATGGCCCTTGCCTTAAGGGGCTTAGACTCTCTTTGAGGAGAAAACATAAAAATAAATTTAAAAAGCAGGATAATGAGAATGGATGGCAATAAGATGGCATTTTGAAAAGTCCTCTAACAAAGGTGACAATTAAGTGGAACCTTGAATGAAGTCAAAGACTGGAAAAGGCAAAGAGTGATGAGTGAGAACTTCTAGGACATGGGGGCCACAAACAGCCTCAGCCAAAGCAGCAAGGTGGGAGATGGGACTCATTCTACTTAATTATCTGACAGAGTTTTTACTTTAAAATATAATTACCATACAAATTCAAATACAACAAATCTAGGGAAGAATTTTTTTTTCTGTTCTTACAATTATATAAATAAAACTGAATGACTAAATCTGAAAAATGACATCAGCATCATTTATTTGAAAAAGGCAATTGTCCCCACAGATTTTGTTTGCTGTATTGAGATATTGATTTGTTCATTTCCCGTTGAAAAAACAAGATACACAAGTTACATCAACCCTGCTGTTTTTCAAGATGAATCCCTGTAATTAGGGATCCAATTGAAGG
Organism: Gracilinanus agilis; assembly: GCF_016433145.1. Taxonomy (NCBI): domain Eukaryota; kingdom Metazoa; phylum Chordata; class Mammalia; order Didelphimorphia; family Didelphidae; genus Gracilinanus; species Gracilinanus agilis. The sequence goes on along the minus strand of NC_058136.1, from coordinate 24,206,888 downwards.
GGAACCAAAATGTCATCTAAACGCTCTTCCAGTCTCATCAAGATATTACCCAGTATTTTATGTCTGACTGCCAGGAGGATAAACAGAAAGGAGCACATTTTCAAATAGCTTTGCTAATTTTAAGGCACATCAATTTTCATGTGTGAAATGAGTGCAGTAATTGTCCTAGTGAATGAAGAAATATGCATGAAAATTGAGCTACATATCTCCTGTGTAGAGAGAAGGAAGATGTTGGAAAATAAGCAAAACTCCATACGTAGATATCTGAACATTTGAACTTTTTTTTTCTTAAGCGTAAACACCAGAACTTAAATAGCTAAAAGAGAACTGGTACATTAATTTGCAAAATATGCAGATCTGTGTTGCAAAATTGCTACCAAGAACTGCCGCAATAAATGGGGTTAGTGAGAAATCAGATATGTGGACATGTTTCACTCCACAGAGCTTGTTAATATAAAATGGCTAGATCTATAACTGTACTAATAATAAAACTGTTAATAATAATAGCTGCTTATAACTCTAAGGGGCTCTAAGGTTTGAAAAGTGCCTATTTCAATAAAATTGGATTGAAACTACTGTATAAGTAATTAAACAAGTAAGAGCGAAATATATTTTTCAGTAGCTATGTGGTTCAGTGCCTGGGGCTTGGAGTTAGGAGGACCTAAATTCAATTCAGACATTGGGCAAGTCACTTAACCTCTGTTTGCCTCGGTTTTCTCAACTGTAAAATGGGGACCCTAGAGAAGGAAGTGGCAAATGACTGAAGTATCTTTGCCAAGAAAAGCCCATAAGTGAGACCACAAAGATTCAGACATAAATAAACAGTTCAACAACAACAAAAAAGTAATACTTTAAACAAAAAGTGAGGAAGGTCTGGATTAGTATGGTAACCGTGAAAGAAGAGAGGAGAGATATGAGACATTGTGGATGTAATGAGTGAATATGTGGGGTGAGAATGGGGAAAAGGATATCTGCAGTGTTAGGAACCTTGGTGAATGGATAATGCCTTGAAATGAGAATGAACTTCATTGTAGTTATTTTGTATGAAGACAGAGAGATGCTTCATGAAATAATTAGGACTTTATTAGGATCCTCTAATCTTGCATTTGTTTCTTTGTTTGTGTATTTATTTATAAGCTAAAAGATGTCATCTTGAGAAGTTTTGCCCTCCTGGTTTCTGCATCACAACAGAAGACTTCGTTTCATAGTCATCTCCATATGACCAAATACGACTTCTTCCAGCTGATTCTTCACATTTACCAAACCTGGTTCTAAAAACGACTTTTGACTATTTCCAGAGCAAAACTGACCCTTGAGAGAAGAATTGCCATCAGTGCAGAGCTTCAAAAGATGCAGGCTCAGTTTCCAAGCTCAGAAAGCAATTAATTCCAAATGGGGAGCATTTGCATCAATACAGGTTTGGAGCAGAGACAACTTGGTTGTAACAAATATCTCACCATATCATCATCACCCATAGTGACTACTCTGAAAGGGTTCATGTGGATCTCTGTTCTGTCTTGTCAAAAAAAAAAGAGACAGATTTTATAATCTTACCTCAAGAAAAAAGGGGAAAAAAACAACCTCAGTGAATCACTGCAGTGCACCCACTTGGTGAAATCCTTGACATTTCTAAAATATCAAATCACTTAATACGCTTGAAAATTAATCTGAAAGGCTTTTTCCACAGAAAACAGAGAGCTACAAGCTCCCATCTCTCCAACCCTCTTCCTTTCAATGCAGCAAAATGTCAGTGTGTGGTGATGGTTGGTGTGTGTTGATGATTATTACATAACTGGCACAATAACAGCAAACATCTTGAAGAGCTCTGGATTGAGAATATTTTTTAAGTTTTTCAGCTTTAGTTGTGTATTTATTTAAATAATCAGATTCAATCCAATTTCAAAGATTGAAAAGAAGCAAAGAGTATCTTCTATAAAAGTGAATTGGATGAGCACCACTCTTCCTTCACAAAGGACTGACCTCCCTAAAAGTAAAAGAATATATAGCATATAACTAATAGAAGGAAGAGAAACAAAAGGAGCTGTTACCTAGCAAAGGGATTTTTCTGTTGTTCACATTTCCCTTTCATAGTATCATTTAGAGAAAAAGAATAATATTGAAGAAGATCTTAAGTCCAAAATATCTACATTTTGAACATATTAGCCTATCTTGGCAAATTTGATGACAAAAAAATTGATGATATCATATAAAACAAGAAGCTCAGTAATTCACAGAATAACCAGTTACTCAAATCCAAAGGCAATTTAAAATGCAGTTCTCAGAGGAAGAAATTAAAACTCTCCATAGTCATATGAAAAATAAAACACTCCAGTTCACTACTGATTAAAGAAATGCAAAAGAAAACAACTCTGAGGTGCCATCTCACACCTATCAGATTGGCTAACATGACCAAAAATGTTTGTGAAACTGTGAACTGATATGTAACTATTTTACAATCTCCAAGGGACTCATGGTGAAAAATGCTATCCACACCCAAAGAAGGAACTGTTGGAATCTCAGTGCAAATCAAAGTATGCCATCTTCCATATTATTTCCATCACAAGTTTTTTTTTCTTATTGTATGTAAATTGTGTCTTCTGTCACAGCATGAGCAACACAGAAATATCTATTGCATGAAAGCACTGGCATAACCTATTTACCACCTTGGGGAAGGGAGGGAGAGAGAAAATCTAAATCCTAAAATGTCAGAAAACAATTGTCAAAAATTGTCTATTTGATAATAAGGAAAAATACATGAACAAAAATATTTATAGCCACACTCTTTATGGTGGCAAAAAATTGGAAAATGAGGGATGCCCTTTGATTGGGGAATGGCTAAATAAATTGTTATATCTGTTGGTGATGGAATATTATTGTGCTGAAAAGAATAATGAATTGAAACAATTCCACGTTAACTAGAAAGACATCCAGAAATGGATGCAGAGCAAAAGGAACAGAACCAGGAGAACAATATACACAGAGATGGATACACTGTGGCACAATTGAATGTAATGGACTTCTGTACTAGCAGCAATGCAATGATCCAGGACAATTCTGAGGGACTTATGAGAAAGAACGCTATCCACATCCAGAGAAAGAACTGTGGGAGCAGAAACGCAGAAGAAAAACAACTCATATGGGTCGATGGGGATATGATTGGGGATATTGACTCTAAACGATCACTCTATTGCAAATACTAATAATATGGAAATAAGTCTAGATCAATGATACCCGTAAAACCCAGTTGAATTGTTCATTGGCTATGAGAGAGGGGAGGGAGGGAGGGAAAGAATATGAATCATGCAACCATGGAAAAATATTCTATATTAATTAAATAAATAAATTTTAAAGAGTTACCTTCTCATGTAACTAAAAAATTAATATTTTTTTCTTAAAAATAAAAGAAAAAATGCAAGTTAAAAATATCAAATTAGAATAACAATGGTGTTTAAGAAACCATAAGGTCCATGAAGGAAGCCAGGGAAGTCAGGAGTCAGACATAAGAGGAAGAGCATCACAGGCATGGAGGGCAGCCAGTACAAACAATCAACATTGGAAGATGAAGTTTCTTGTTAAAGGAATAGCAAAGAGGCTAGTATCACTGGATAGAAGAATATGTAGAAAGAGCTAAGGGGTAAGAGGAATGGAAAGTTAGAAAGGTGCCAACTTGTAAAAAGCTTTGAATGCCAAAGAGAGAATTTGGTGTCATATGAGTCTAGTGAATAGGGGAGTGATATGATAGTTGGACCTATCCTTTAAAAAATCTGATGATTTTGATGATTTCCCCAATTGACAAATGGTCAAGGACATGAATAGGTAGTTTTCAGATGAAGAAATAAAAACTATTAATAATTATCCCTACTGATTAGAGAAATGCAAATCAAAACAATGCTGAGGTGCCACCTCACACTTAGCAGACTGTCCAATATGAAAGTAAAGGAAAATAATAGATGTTGGAGGGAATGTGGCAAAATTGGGGCACTTATATACTGCTGGTGAAGCTTTGAATTGATCCAAACATTCTTGAAGGCAATCTGGAGCTATAAAGGGCATAAAAGAATACATACTCTTTTATACAGCAATACCACTACTATGTTTGTACCCTAAAGAGATAATAATGAAAAATGTTTGTACAAAAATATTCATAGCAGTGCTCTTTGTGGTGGCAAAAAAACTGGAAAATGAGGGAGTGTCCATTAAATGGGGAATGGCTGAAAAAATTGTGGTATATGATGATGATGGAATACTACTGTGCTATAAGTAATGATGTAAGGAGGATTTCTCTATGAACTGGAAGAACCTCCAGGAACTGATTCAGAGTGAAATGAGCAGAACCAAGAGAACATTATTCAAAGAAAGTAAAACATTGTGCAACAATCCAATGTAATAGACTCTGCTACTACAAAACAATCCCAAGGGACTTGTGAGAAAGAATACTGTCCATATCCAGAGAAAGAACTGTGGGAGTAGAATCACAGAAGAAAAACAAATCACTTACCATTTGTTTATATGGATATATGATTGGGGGTTTTGGTTTTAAAAGATTACTCTATTGCAAAAATGAATAATATGGAAATAGGTATAAGTGAAAACATTTGTATAATCCAGTGGAAGTGCTTATCGGATCAGGGAGAGGGGAGGGAAAGAAAACAAACTATATAAACATGGCAAAATAATTCTTTAAAAATTTGAAAAAATAAATAAGCTGATGATTAAGTGGAAGATGGACTGGGAGTGTGAAGAAACTTGTGGTAGTCAGAACAAACAATAGGTTACCGCAATAATCCAAGTGTGAGAAGGTAAAGGCCTACTCCAGGGTGGCAGCAGACCAGGGAGATAAGAGCATTTCAAGATTTTGCTAATGTGAAATTGACAAGTCTTGGCAACAGATTGATTATGGGGGACGGGCTGAGCAATAGAGAAGAGACAAGGATGACACCTAGGTTGGAAGCAAGGAAGAAGTGATAGAGGGAAATATGATTTAGACATGTTAACACATTTTGAACACATTAAGTTTAAAATGTCTACTGAATGTTCATTTTGAGATATCCAATAGACATTTAGAAATATGAAACTAGAGGACACTTTAAACACAAATTAGTTTTAAGAACTGTAAACACAAATGATAACAATTCATAGGAGCTGGTAAGGTCACTAATTGAAAAAGTATAAAAGGGGAAAAGTGGGTTCAATAGAGAGCTCTATGGACACCCATAATTAGTGTGTGGGACTTGAAAATTCAACAAAAGAGACTGAGAAGGAGCGGTCAGATAGTTAGGAGGAAAACCAGAAGAGATACATCAGGGAAATACCACAAATATAGTTTACCTGGATTTTTGCAATACATTAGGCAAAGTATATCATACTATTCTTCCAGAAAAGGGAGAGGAGATATAAGCTAGATTTTGCAATCAGATCAACTTAGATCTACTCCCCAAATGTGGTCATTAATGCTATGATTTCAAACACAAAGGAATATTCTAATGAAATATCCCATATACTATATAAATACTATAAAATTGATAAATTGTGCAAATGACTGAGAGCTTATAGAGATAACCAGCACGTGAGATGATAATCAGAATCCAAAAGGACCTTTACAGGCAAATATGAGAATGAAACAAATTAAATCAACTGAATAGGGTAAAATGTGTAGTTCTAGGCTTGTGTAACAAAAAAATCAGCTTCATAAATATGGGAGAAGGAGGTATGGATTGGTAGAAACACAAAATGGGGAAGGTTTCTATTATATTAAAGGATCCATTTGAGTCAAGGATATATTATAGTAGTCAAACAGTAAATGTGACATTAGGTTACACTAAAAAACATACAGATCAAGAACTAAAGAGTTTACATTGCCACTGTCCTCTGCCCTCATCAGACCACATCGGTAGCACATGCTGAAGTTTCTTTTTGATATTTCGTTTTTAAGTCTGGCTCCACCTATTCATCTAGTCTCACTGAACATTACTCTCCCTCTTATCCTCTCTGTTATCCATCTAAACTGGCCTTTGGTTGGTCTGCTCTCCATACATGATACTCCATGTTTTATGTATTCTTTCACACTGACATATGTGGAATGGACTCTCCTGGCTTCTACCTCAAATCTATCTCTTCCTTTAATATATACCTTACGTGCTCAATTCTGCAGTAAACATTGCCCAATTCCTCCAAATGCTGACTCCCAAATGAAAACATTTTGGATGCATTAGTCTTTATTAATTTTACATCTGTGGGTATACATTTTCGTATGAACTTACTGTCTTTTCCAGCATAATATGATGTTCTTTTTAGTAAGGATTGCCTTTTTCTTTGGACGTATATCTCCCCCAGAGACTAGCACAGTGCTTGGTCCATAGTAGGCTCTTAAAAATACTTGGTTGATTTCGTTCTCTGTAGCACATTTTGGGAATGACAGAAATGATACCCTGGACACTGTCCAGAAAAGGGCCAATTTGAAAGCCTTAAAATGATGCAATATGGGGCTCTGTTAAAGGATCCGGGGCTGTTTAGCCTAGAAAAGAGAAGAATTATTGGGGAAGTGACAGCTATAGTCTAGTACTTGAGGAGCTGTCATATAGAAGAAAAATTAAAGGTGTTCAGCCTGAAGGGCAGAATTTCGGTAAAATTTGTAAGGGGTCAGATGTAGGTTTGATCTAAATAAAACCTGTCTCATAATGACAGCTAACCTCAAGTGAGGAACAGCAGTGATGTTCCCTCCCTGGAGGTATTTGAGCAAAGGCTAAAGGGTAAATCCTTGCTTATGTTTCAGCTATGAAATATGATGATTCTCTCATTTTCAAAAGGTTTCATTTGTGATCAAAACAGAAACTCGAGAGTTAAATATGCATTCTCAGGAGTAAAAACATTTAAAACAATTAACTGGCAATTTGCTAACCTGTAGAGCTCTAGTCACAAAAGTGATGCTATTTTGGTTATCAAAATAACAATAAAACACAAAGTATCCCCAAAAGTTAAACATTAGAAAACTGTCCTTTTAGCGCCTACTTCACCTCAATCATATATAGCCTGTTGTAGTCAGCTATAATTTCCACTGAAAAAAATATAAATGAGAAATGATCTATTGCTGACTCTCCCCCCCAAGTGTCAGGCACATCAAACACAAATAGTCACAGTTATCCGGCTCAAATTCTACCGGTAGTTTCTGGATATTTATTTTAAAGGTCTACAAGAGAAAACATGATCACTTCAGTGCGTTTACATTCTATAGGAATATGTCAAAGAATATCCTTCCAGTTTCAAAATTTATCTACATTCGCTTCAAGTAGAGATTTTGACACATACACGATATGTAAGCAAGAACAAGGCACTTGGCTTCTCAGAGTCCCTAGACAGTACTCCAAGACTTTAAGTAGCAAAATATGGCCAATCAGTATTAGAAAAGGGCATTTACTCACAGGGAGTCCTCTTTCCTTATACCAAGCAGATCAGAGGCCCTAAACCTATCCAATAAATAAATACACAAACAGATAAATAAATAAAAGATTAGGGTGGGGGACAAAATCTTCATAAAGTCCTAATTATTTCCTGAAGTATCCCTCTGTTTTCATACAAGACTAGAATTCCTGTCTCACTAAAAAATTGTCTTCCTGGATACAGGAATTTATATTAAAAATACTGTGTGTGTAGATCAATTAAGCATTATAATTGTCCTCAAAATAACATACGTGAATGGTAAGAGAAACCCTCTCAAATTAACTTATCCCTTATCCCCAATACTTGAATCAAATATAATGAGGCCCGAATTCTACTGTAAAACAAAATGAGGAGTGCCAGATTGGAAATCGGGCCCTGAAGAGCAGATGGTCTGAGAGTTAAATGTATTAATTTTCCATTGTTGTAAGAGCTAAGGTATAATTGAATTCTAAAGAAAAATAGACACATCATTAGGAAAGCTTCTGTATGTAGGCAATATAAAACGAATATGCCATCTCATTTGAAACATGAAAAGGTTTGAATTATTTTCTAAGCCACGGCCATTGAGGAGAGCCATTAAAACTTAAATGAAATGCCAATGCATTCTAACAGTGGAAAGGCATGCTGAAAATTAGTTTGGCTTGACCACTTCATCAAAATCTCCATAGGAGGCACAGCATGGCTTCATGGCAAGGCCTTAATGATTTAGCTGGTTTAAGGCCAAGTAATACCATAGACAGGACAAAATGGTGACTTGTCAGAAATCTGAGGAGGAGATAAATAAATTCACCTATGAGTAACTTCACTGGGTTCCATTCTCTTGTGAGGGAATGTAGAGAGTTCTATCTACAAAACAAACTGGAAACTTAGGGAAGTTCCGTGTACATGGAAGCAAAAAATGTCATTTTGGGGTGGGATTAAGGAAGTTATCCAGTTCAACCCATATCCAGAAAAGAATCCTTACTGCAAAATAGCTCACAATTTTCCATCTACCACTCTCATATAAAACTTTTGTCATTCAGCAGTTTTTCAGTTGTGTCCAACTTTTTTTTTTTAAACCCTTGTACTTTGGTGCATTGTCTCATAGGTGGAAGATTGGTAAGGGTGGGCAATGGGGGTCAAGTGACTTGCCCAGGGTCACACAGCTGGGAAGTGGCTGAGGCCGGGTTTGAACCTAGGACCTCCTGTCTCTAGGCCTGACTCTCACTCCACTGAGCTACCCAGCTGCCCCTGTGTCCAACTTTTTGTGATTGCGTTTGGGGTTTTCTTGGCAAAGATTCTGGAGTGGTTTGCTATTTCCTCCTCCAGCTCATTTTCCAAATGATGAGACGGAGGCAAACAGGGTCAAGTGATTTGTTCAGGGTCACACAGCTAGTAACTGTCTGAGGCTAGATTTAAACTCAGGAAGATGAGTTTTCCTGACTCCAAGACCATTGCTCTATCCAAGTCACCACCTACTAATGCTTAATTCAATTGGAGGTATCAATGCAAAGGAACATGAATTCTACAGGGGACCTCTAGATCACTACACTTGGCCATCATAAAGGAGTTATTCCTAAACTAGACAGAGAGCAGGGAGAGCTCATATGTATGGACACGAAGGCCACAGTCATTGAAGATAAAACCCCAATTAACTGATGAATGAAACCAGCACCTTTGGGGGTGTGGGAAAAGAGGGGGAAAATAAAATAGAGAGAGATCATTTTATTTAAAATGAAAATAATAATAACAATATCCAGTATTTACATAGTACTTTAAGGTTACAAAGTGCTTTAAAATAGTATCACATTTGATCTTCACAATAACCTTGGGAAGTAGCTGCTATTATTGCTATTACCATTTTACAGATGATGAAGCTGAGGCACACTGAAAGGTTAAGTGAATTACCTGGGGTCATACAGCTAGTGAGTGTATGAGGCCATATTTTAACCTAGGTCTTCATGACCCCAGGGCCAGATCTCTGTTTTGTCACTGTTTAAGATTTATCTTCCTGATTTCAAATCCCATCTCAGACACTTACTAGTTATGTGACTCTGGGAAACTCACTTAACCCTGTTTGCCTCAGTTTCCTCATTTTTAAAGTGAGCTGGAAAAGAAATGGCAAACCACTCCAGTATTGCCAAGAAAACTCCAAAATGGAGTCACAGAAAGTTAAACACAATTGAAATGATGAAAAAACAGAAATATGATAACAATATGTATATCTTAAGTGAAATCAATATTAACAAAAGCAAAAATGAAATTGAAAAGAAAAAGAAAATAAATTACAAAAGAAGCATCTCAAAAAAGGACATTTCAAAGAAAAACACCTCAAGCACAGATGGAACTTTTAACTATATTCTATTAAACATTTAAATAACAATTACGTATGATAGTAGATTAAATATTTGCAAAAACATCTAAAGAAGAAATCATTCTAACTTCCTTCCAGAAGACAAATATCATGCTGATACTCAAGCCAGGGTAAGGTAAAGCAGAGAAAAAAGGACAGACTAATATTTCTAACAAATTTTAATATAAGCATATTGGAAAAATATTAGGAAAGAGACAATTACAATAGACTTAAAAGGTTATATACTCTGACCAGACTGGATTTATACAAGGAACGTTTGGTTCAATCTAAAGAAAACTATAAGCATAATATACAAATGGCAAATACAATAAAATCAAAGGATCATATCAACAGATGCAGAAAAAGTTTCTGACAAATATAACACTTTTTTATGTTTAAAAATTTAAAAAGCATAGGAAAATACTTGGTTTTTTAAATATGGTAAACAGTATCTTCTAGAGCAGTGGTTCCCAAACGTTTTTGGCCTACCACCCCACTTTCCAGAAAAAAATATTACTTAGCCCCCTATAAATATATTTTTTTATTTTAATAGCAATTAATAGGAAAGATAAATGCACCTGTGGCCATCACCATTCCCCTGGATCACTGCAGCACCCACCACGGGGCGGTAGCGCCTACTTTGGGAATCAATGGTCTAGAGCAGGGGTCGACAACGTATGGCTCTCGAGCCATATCTGGCTCTTTTGAGGGCCAGATATGGCTCTTTCTGCAGGAGCCATAAAGTCCATTTTTTTCAGGTTCTGTTACAGGAGTGCGTACTGTGAGCACTGTACAACTCTCATGAAACTGATTTATTTTGCTTGAATGTACTTGCTTGCTACAAGGGAGGATTACTATTTGTTCTTTGCCGGATCTTAATCCATTTAACACCCACTAACCAAAGGTGCCCTACAACTCTCTATCCTGGACTCTCTTCTTTTATCTCTCTACATTTTCTCCCTTGGGAGCCTCATTTGCTTCTTGAGTTCAGCTACCATCTCAATATGGATGACTCTCAAATATATGTATGTATGTATATATATGTACATTTGTATATATGTCCCAAAGTCATCTCAAAACCATCATAACCCAAATAGAACTTAATATATCTCTACTCCTCCCCACCAAAAAACCCTTTACTTTTCTCAAATTTACTAGTAGTATTAAGGATACCAAATCCTCCCAGGTACCTAAGCTCTCAACCTCAGTGTCAACCATAAATCCTAACAAACACACATTCACTCTATATATCTAATTTGTTGTCACACCTTATCATTTTTCCTTTAAAGCATCTCTCACTTATGTCTACTTCTTTCTACTTACACAGCTATCATGCTAGTATTACGTTATCAGATTTTACATAAACTATTGTAAAGAGCCTTCTAATTGATCTCTCAGTCTTAAGTATGACAGACCCTAGTCCACTTTCCATTCTGCTGCCAGTTATTTTCTTAAAGAAAGGGTCTGATCATATCATGTTCCTATTCAATAAATTCCAATGGTTCCCTATTACCTCTACTATCAAATATAAAATCTTCCATTTTTCCCAATATGGCCCCTTCCTATCTTTACAGTCTTTTTTTTTCACTTCATTTCCCCCTATATCTCATCTATAATTTAGTTACATCAATCTACTTGCTTTTCCTTAACTAAGATACTCCATCTCCTGATCCCATGCCTTCATACTGGCTATTTTCCATGGCAAAATGCTCTCCCTTTATCTTTTGGTTTCCTTGTATTCCTTAAAGACTTAGTTCCAATGCCATTTTCAGAGTGATAAATGTTAAAAGGATATGAACAAGCTATTTTCTAATGAAAAAGTTCAAGCTTTCAATAGTCATATGAAAAAATATATCAGGTATCAGATATCCATATCATATATAATTAGAGAAATGCAAATGAAAAGAACTATAATTCCAAATCAAAAGAGATACTCTACTTCACATTTATCAAATTGACAAATATGACCCAAAAAAGGGGCGGGGGATTATATGATATCTAAGATATATAGCTAATACACACACATAAAACTAAGAGCCATTCCCCAAGGAATAAATTGTCAAAGGAAGCAAAGAAATAGTTTGCAAAAGACAAATTTTGAACTATAAACAACCATATGAAAAACTTATATGTACATTATGCAAATATATGCAAATTAAAATATCTCTGGATAACCTGAGAAACTAATCAACAAGCATTTGTCAAGAATTTACTAAAGTGGCTATGTACTATGTTAAGCACTAAAGCTTTCCCAAAAGGAGGAAAAGGTTCATGCCCTCAAAGACTTCCCATGCTAATGGAGGACACATTATGCAAACAACCATAAATATAAAGATATAGATATCTAGTTGTTGTTCACTTCTTTCTGTGGTGCCCAACTGTTTGTGATGCCATTAGGGGTTTTCTTGGCAAAGATACTGGAGAGCTTTGTCATTTCTTTCTCCAGCTCATTTTACAAATGATGAAACTGAGGCAGATAGGGTAAAGTGATATGCCTAGGATCACATAGCTAGTAAATGTTTGAGGCTATATTTGAACTGAGAAAGATAAGTCTTACCAACTTGAAGCCTAATGCTCTGTCCACTGCAGCACCTAGCTGCCCACAAAATATGCATAGTATAGTATATATAGAATGTAAACCAGGGGAAAGGATGGGAGGATAAGACGGCGCAAGGCATTTTACAGAATGTGGGATCTGAGACGAATTTAAAAGGAAGCAAGTAGACAGAAAGAAGTAAGGAGGAAGAGAATTCCAGGCACAGAGGACAGCCATTGAAATGGCATGAAGATCAATCAGAGTAGTACAGAAAAAAATTATCTGAGAGATCTATAGATAAAGAGTTTATGACTAAATAAGAGAGAAAGAAAATCAATGAAGTTAAATGGATATTTTTTGATTACATGAAATTTAAAAATTTTATACAAACAGAACCAAGGCAGGCAAAATTAGAAAGAAAGTAGAACACTGGGGAAAAATTCTTGATAGCATATTTCTCTACTAAAGGTTTCATTTATCAAATATACAAGGAACTAAGACAAATTAATTTTTAAAAAGAACCATTCCATAATTGATAAATGGTTGGTAAATATAAAAAAGCAATTTTTAGTAGGAAAAAGTCAGTTATCAGTAGTCAGATGAAAAAATAATCTACAACACTAATAATTAGAGAAGTATAGAAGAAAATAACTCTGAGGCACTCCTTCACACCTATCACATTGGCTAAAATGACAGAAAAGAAAAATGACAAATACTGGAGGGGATCCAACCATTCTGGAGAAAAATTTGGAACTAGGCTCAAAGGACTATAAAACTCTGGATCCCCATTGACCAAGCAATACCACTTTCTCTTTTTTTTGTGTTGGCAGAATTAGAAACTGAAGGGATGTCCAAAAATTGAGAAATGGCTGAATATATATGAAGGGACTCCCTTATCCACAGATTCGATGCCTGCAGTTTCAATTATCTGTGGTCAGTGTTGCCTGCAAGGGTGGTAAGAGGTCTACCAGGGCATCATTTTGAATATGTGGAAATCTCTCTGGTTTGGGGTTTCAGTTTTTTCTACTTTCAATTTCACATTTTTAAGAGGTTTTTTTGGGCGGGGGCAGGAATGAAGGAGTGACTGCAAAGCACCAAGCCAAGGCACAGGAACAAAGAGAGAGAACACATATATATGAAGTCAACAGGTACTCTCTTTGAGCTCTGGTTTCAAAAACCTGCAGCAGGTCTTCAACTTTATCTTCCATGGACATGGGGGCCCTTCTGTATCTACTATTAGGCCATACCAGGTAGATGGTCTCAGAAAAACCGGGCAAGACTTTTATGAACTGATGAAAAGTGAAGTGAGCCAAACAAGGAGAACATTATACACAGTAACAGCAATGTAACAGTGATCAACAGTAAAAAACTTAACTACTGGGATTAACACAATGATCTCTGACAGTTCCAAACTCATGATGACTCATAATGAAAAAAAGTACTCCACTTCTAGAGAAAGAACTGATGAACTCTCAATGCAAATGGAGCAATTTTTCCACTTTCTTTATTTTCCTTGCCTTTTTTGGCAACATGGTTAATATGGAAATATGTTTTGCACATATAAGTATTTTATGGCTTGCCTTCTCAATGGGGGAGGGAGGGGCTACAGAAAAAAAAAAGAATTTGGGATTGAAAATAAAAGTTAAAGAAGCAAACTTCAGAAATAACAAAAAAAGGCAGGAGTAAGAAAGGTCAGGAGAGGGAGGAAAGCGTAAGAGAAATGGAAAGATAAAGTAGGGTAACTTTGATATTGAAAGAATCCTTCAATCTACTTTGAAGGTTATGATTTACAATTTACACACTGGGAGTTACTTAAAAGGATGAAATTGCAATTATAGCCTCTTCTGCTGTTCCTGCCCAGAAGAAAAGAAAAGTTGTTCGATATAACAATTATTAAGTACTCTATGGAAATCAAATTTATTTGTTTTTTATTTTTAATTTTTTCTGGGGTATTCATGAACTAAATTTATTTGTAATAGAAAAATGTTCAATTCTTTAAAATGCTAAGAAGCATATGATTGCTAATGTTTCTAATACTTAATTAGCAAAGTAGCTAAAAAAAACTAAAATGTTCCTTCATTAGAAACTTCTTTTTAGGAAGGCCTTAATTTGAATGATATTAGGTTATTAGTTTTAGGGCCTAAAGTAGCTATTATTCAACTGATAGTGATTACTAAGAAAAAATCTCAATCAATTTCAGGATTTAGCTCTTCAAGCTAAATCAAAACATATTTTAGCTAAATAATAAAGTGCAAATTTCTTTCAGACTCTGATGCCTTTTTCAAAAAAAGATTTTTGCTCTTCATTGAAAAATATTGGATTTATGCAGTGAAAAAAATCAAACAAACAAACAAGAGAAAAAAGGCCTCTGTTGCTATGAGGTGCCTGGATCACATTAATATAAATAGAAAAACTGCTTCAGGATAGACTATTCTTAAAGTATCTTGCCATGGGGAATGAAAAAAAAAGCACAACATGATTTAAAGGGCTACAATTAAAGTATTTACAGTAGAAATTTAGAGAAGGAACATAGCTTTCTCCTAAATAAAGGGAGGTTTGGCAGGAAGAAGGGAAGAAAAAAGAGGATTTTTTTTTTAAAAATTAAGATCAGGATTTTGATGACATTTAAACATTGCAAATTAAAAATCTTATGTATTATTCAAATACATAAAGGTATTAAATGCCCAAATAGGTTGTATGACCAGAACATATATTTTCATGCCTTCGTTTTTTCCTAAAAATTAAGACCTGAAGATACAACTTTCTCTTAAAAAAACAAAACAAAAGAAAACAAAAACCTCTTATCTTCTGTCTTAGAATCAAAACTGTGTATTTGTTCCAAGGGAGAAGAGCGGTATCAGCGAGGTGATAAAAGTTAAGTCACTAGCCCAGAATCACATAGCCAGGAAGATCCAAGGCCAAATTTGAACCCAGGACCTTCTGAAGATCTAACTTTAAGTAAAGAAATGGTCTTTTGGCCAAAATAAACTATAAATTGCTCATAAACTAGAGACTTTGAGGTAGAAGGGTCCAGCTGATCCACCTGCCACATGTTATAACTGAGACCTAGAGATGCTGAGTTATTGAAATTTGTGCTCTACACGACCCCATATAGCTACATGGGCTTTCATCCCATTCCTCTTATCTCTAATTTCATTTCTCTATGATTGTGGCAATGGTGAGGAGCTGTGATGCAGTGACCCACTCACTTTTGCAGATGTGTACCTATTAGAATTGTCTTATTCTTATTATGATAAGCTGTCTTTAAAAGCGGTCCTTGTGGCCCTCCCATCAATGCATTTCGGCCACAGCATTTATTAAAAAATTCTTTTAAATTTTCTCTTCTGTAGTTTTGTCTCTTTTATCAGGGTGAAGACCTGAACACAGAATTTTCCTTTTTACAAAGTGACTTGATCATGCAAGTAGTAATGATGAGAAGCAAAATTTAGAAACAGGTATTTAGATTACTAAGGCCTTACAAGGTCTTTCCGAAAGACCTTGTTAATCTCATTCTACATCCTTACGGAGTAGGGAAGTGATGTTCAGGGAGTAACTGGTTTAACTGAAGTCAAATATCTCAACATAGGCTTCAAGTCCAGGCCCTCTGACACCATCTCCACAGGCTACTACCAGTACCTAAGCAGACTACAGAATGGCTGCTCACAAAACGACCTAGCTTCTAACTCTGTGATATTATGCAAATTACCTGCTTACGGCTTTATTTAATTTAAAAATCACTTACCAAACACTCAGAAAAGGTCAAGAATGGCATAGTCTTTGCCTCTGAAGAAGTTACAAACTACTAGACCTACCTCTACTTCTGGTTACTGTAAAACTTAGAATCATTTCTCTCTGAACTTCAGTCTCCTCATCTGATAAAGTGAAATACTTGTGTAGGTTGCCAGTTTGGGCACTGACTACCTATATGACCAAGGGTAAATTACACTAGACAAGTGGTTGCCCAGCTTCTGCATGAAGACCAGTGGCACAGGGAGGATGCCACTTCTCAAGGTAAATCATTCCATTTTTGGCCAGCTGTATTTCTTATGAGGATTTCCTCATATCTGTTCTAAATTTGCCTCTGCAACTCTTGACCACTGCTCTCTCTGAGTTTGTCCATCTGGGCCACATGATAGAAGAAACCCTAAGACTTCTTTTATTCAGTTTAAATTCACCCAATTCTTTGAACCAATTCTTATATGTTTTAAATGGTCTCTCAAACTGTTCTGGTTGCTCTACTCTGGACATTCTCCAGTTTGTCAATACCCTTCTTTAATCATGGCACAGAGCACTGAATATTAGATTTTTACTGTTCAAATCCCACTGTTGACTCATATTGACATTGGAGTCCACTAAAATCCCCTGAATCCCTTTCAAAAGCAAAAGCTATCTATCCATGCCACCTCCATTTTATAATCGTGGAGTTGATTCTTATACCAAAAATATAAGACTTTACATTTTTCCCTAGTGAATCACAGAATATTCGATTCTGCCCAGTGTTCCAGCCTCTTCAGATACTTTCATATCCTGACTGACTTCAAGAATATTTAACTACCACCTTTAGATGCATCATCTGAAAATCTGATCAACTTACAAAAATGTTAACCATCACACAGGCAAGTACAAATTCCTGGGCTAAGTCTCAGGAGATTTTACTGTCTCAATGACATTGAACCATCAATAATAACTAACTAGTCTTTGAGTTCAGCCATCCAACAAATTCTTAACCTATCCAAATGATCCACATCTCTTTAAATTCTGCATTTGAAAAGCTTTGCTAGATCTAGGCAAACTTAAACCACATCTTAATTTACTAGTTTAGAAATATTCAAAAATAAAGAAATAAGGTTAGTCTTGCTTTATTTATTTTCAGAAAATCTAATTTCTAATTATTGCTTTCCCCCATGGATCTACCATCTCTTTAAATCATTCTTTCAAGAATTTACCCAGAATTGGAAGTTAAGGTCCCTGGCATATAAGTTCAAGGCTGTATTCTCTTCTTACTTCCCTCCCTTTAGAAAAAAACTGGAACAAAATTTGTTCTGCCTCCATTTTATGATAACTCTTTCTTTTCCATGTTCTTACAAATATCGCTGATGATAGCTTGACAGTTACACCTTTCATTTCTTTCACGATGCAAAGATATAGTTTAACTGGACATTTCTGTTGTCATTTCCAGAGTAATAGTCATTCCTCTTTTTAGAGAAAATGAAAACAAAATAAGAATAACATTTGCAAAACTTTTTTAGAACTGTGCTACCTTATAGGGATGTTATGTCACTGTGCCTTGCCTCCATACTCAATGTTTTAAAAAAAATCTAAGTTGGTTGGTGAGTTCCCCTATGTAAGGGTTAAATTAAGGAGTTCAACAAAGTGAGGAGAGAAGTTTAACAGAAACTTTGTTTAATTTAGAAAGAAGCACAGATAGAAAGATAGAAAAGAGGAAAGAGAGATCATTAATCTTATACCCTATAAATATTCCTAAAATTTCCTAAAACCATCTCTGTCTTCTCAGGACAGGCTCTTCTGCCTGGCACACCAAGCCTACTCTACTCTATCTATTAATTATTCGCTAACTACCCAACTCCCTAAAATAATAGACAGCCACCACTCACTCCTTCAATCAGTTTTCTATAGCAGCCCAATTGTCAGCAGCCAACTGCCCTTTGCCTCAGAGACAGAGCTCCTGCTCTCTCAAGATGCCAGAGACAAAAGATCCCCAACTCTCAGTGGCTGCTTCCTTATCTCCTCACTCATCAACTGTCCCCCTAACTTCCTGTGAGAAGTCAGGCTACTTCCTCTCCTCAAGTCCTGGTCTCTTTGGCAATGGAATCCTCAGCTCTGGCTCACTGACTCACTGAACCTGTCAGTTCCAATCTACTTAGAAACCCTGCTCTCCAGCCTCTCTAGGAGACAGAGGGAGAGATTAAGAAAATCCCTTTAACACCTGTGTATTGGTATCTTTTGACAAATTCTATGTTTTCACTATGCAACTACAGCCCACCAAAGCCCAGTTCTGTTGAGCCCCTTGAACTACTCCATATTCTAGCCCAATCTCCAAACTCAGTCATTAAGGTTGATCAGCATGGCGGCTCAGTCCTACATACAGATTCCTCTTGCCTATGGGCCATCTCGAAACTTCTGCTCAACTCAAATCCACTCTGGGGCCAGTGCATACAGCTCTTATGCTAAGAAATAAAAGTCAAAATAGAAAGAAAATGCAGGTCTACATTGCACTGGTTTAACAAGGGAGGGTATTTAATGAATGTAGACAGAAGGAAGGCTGTTGATATATTTCTTCAGATGACATCCTATTTTCTGCAGGTTGCAGAGACTGAGTATCATGACAGATATTGTTAGGGGACAGGGACTCGGCAATTACAGCCCCTGGGCATGAGATTATTATGAAAACATTTGGTAGCCTTTTTTAGAAACAAAGTGAGTTATTTGGAAATAACTCCTTTAGATGATAAGAATCAAAAGCAATGGGAAAATGACCTTGAATAAAGGAAATCTTATAGGTGTAACAACATTTTTCATGATTAATATTGAGTCCCTAAAATGTGCTAAGTATCATTTAGAAAACCTGCAGATATCTGAGAAATAATATACAAATATAAATATACCCCATAATTGCCAATGAGCTATCTTAGGCAAGTTCTATTATGACCCAGTCATAAAGTTCATCTTTCAAACAATATTAGCAATAGTACCTATAACCCCAGGAAAGAATTTAATTTTATTCACTATAAAATATTAATGCAAAGTCAAAACTGTGATAAAAATGTTGTATTATTGAGATGCTCTTCATTTATTAAGTACTGAGCCAAATAATTTATTAAGAACTGTGTCTGGCCTAGAGAAGGGAGGTGCTAGGTTCAAATCCAGCCTCAGACACTTCCCAGCTGTGTGACCCTGGGCAAGTCACTTGAGCCCCATTGCCCACCCTTACCACTCTTCCACTGAGGAGCCAATACACAAAAGTTAAGGGTTTTAAAAAAAAGAACTGTGTCTTCTTAATAACACTTTATGATTTACAAAAGCATTTTCATGTGAGACACCTCATTTAATCCTCACAACAATCTTGTGACATAGGCAGAGTAAGGATCATTATTCCCATTTCATAGACAAGGAAACCAAGAGAGATGAGGAGACTTGTCCAAAGTCACAGAGTCATTCAGTAACAAAGTCTTACAATTTTAAGCTCAGTGAGTGCTCGTTCAACTATCTAACTTTTACGGAGCTCTAAACCATGAAAGAATATGCTCAGGTAGTGTCTTTCTTTGTATGAGAAAGTCAAACACAGCTGAAGAGCGTAGACCTGAAGTAGTACGTGCACTCCCCTGAGGACCTCTGCCTCTATTCTTTTTTTTTTCCTTTTTACTATTTGAGATCATTATTCTATTTTATTACTATTACTGTCATTACTTTTCCAGACATGATTAATCTATTCAGCAAACTCCAAATGTTGAAATTCCTATCATTCATGTTAATTTCAGTTGATCCACCTCTGCCTCTATTCTTATCTACCACAGCAATGGGAGCTACTCCTCGTAACCTTCGATCCAACCTGGTATAAAGCTTTCCAAATACTACAGTGACTCCCTGTTGCCACAGCCAACAGCGCTCCAGCTCACAGGCCTCGGGGTCCTACGATGTTGAATTTCTTCATGGTCTTCTACCTCCTATTTTCCTTTTCACCTTTCTCTGTACGCTACAAAATCTCACACTGTCCCTCACCAGAGAACCGTGAAGTCGCCATTCCTCATGTCCTATTCCTTTTGACAAAAAAAAAAATCAACTCACTTCAAAAGAAAATTGAGCATTCTGCTCCTCTGAGAGGACCTCGACAGTCTTGCCAATTACCCTAGCAGACAGTCTCTACAGATTTTAATATACCTTATTAGCTAGCACTTCATGTTTCTTTTTTAAATAGAGTTCTAATCTCTTGACTTTTAAAAGATTCATTTGTGTTTCTCCTGTGTTCCCTACTAGATCATCAGCTCCTTTGAATCTCTGTATTAGTTAGTTGGCAGAGAACTCACCGGGGGGTCCAGTCAGTGCTGGTCACAGACTACTACTAAGAATCCAGGGTCGCAAACAAAAACATGACACTGTCTTTTTCCTAGAACAAACTAACGTGATCGGCTTGTAAGAGTGTCCATCTGTTGGTAATTCGAGTGACACCTGATTTACGGAAAAGGGACCTCGGAGCTTTAATCAAATAAAGGTCAGACGCTTGTCTGGGATGCTAACTTCATGTGTTCAGTAATTCTCCAGAGAGAGGCATTATCTAAATTAAACATGTTCTACTAAATAGGAACATCCACTTTCAAAACAGCTTCATTTTGGTACCTACCAGACAAGAGGTAGCTTCTAATAAGAACCCGGTTTGTTACAAACAAGGCAACAGCAGGCATGATATTAGTCACTGAACACATAATAGTTTTAGAACTGGAATGGACCTCAAAAGCCATATGGCTCAACTCCTACGTTTCAGAGAGGAGGACCAAGAGGGTTAAATGACTTGCCCAAGGTGATACAGATACTAAGCATCAGAGAGTAGATAGCAGGCTTGTTACAGTTTCAATTCTATTCCTATCAATTTCATGAGACAATATTCGATAGTGCAATAAATATTACTGAAGATGTGATTACTCTAAACTCTGGAAACACTATAATTATGGTATAAGTAATGCATGACTTCAGATTTATCTGTAACGAACTAAAAAAAGAATGAAAATTGACAAGTCATAATTTTCAGGAACATATGTTGCCTACACATGTACACGTTCAACTTGCTAATATGCCTGAGGTCATGGAATGAAACTGGTGACAGTGTCTGTAATTCGGTATTACTTCCACTGAATCACAACACAAGAATTTTTAGGATTTCATCAGCAGGAAAATGTTCGAGTTTGAGAACTCCCTTCACCAACACAGACCAGATCTCAACCAATGAATGACATCCCAGCGAAGTTCTAGGAATTCACTTGAAGAATGCTACCATCACGGTGTTACAGGTGGAACTTGAACTCAGGTCTTCTTTGCTTGAAGGCTGGAATTCTATCCACTATACTAAGGCATTAAACTCAACAAGAAATTGGGGGCCACTAAACTCTACATAAAGATCTCTTCAGGCCACATATTGACTCAGAGAGCCACAAACGAACATTATCTTTGTTCTGTTGTATTTTTTTATTTTGTTAAAAATTTCCCAACTGCATTAGAATCTGGTTTGGCTCACAGGGGAGTATGGTGGGCTGCATGCTGCTGGCAGATAGAATGTCTGACACCTCTGCACTATACCATACTGCTTCGATTTAATTAATACTATATATCTTTTCCTGAAATACAGGATTCTAACTCTATTGCTTACAAAGAATACCAAATGATGACATTTTACTGAGTAGCAACAAACATTTTAGCTTACATAAGTTTTATTTTTTATATAAATATATACTCATATAAATAGATCAAAATAGAAAAATTTCACTCCAAAAAAACCCTACAAAATATAAAAAAAAATATCTGAGACTTATCCTACCTAAACTTAGGCAAGTCTTATTTGAATATTATTATAGGGGGCAGCTGGATAGCTCAGTGGATTGAGAGTCAGGCCTAGAGACGGGAGGTCCTGGGTTCAAAACTGGCCTCAGACACTTCCCAGCTGTGTGACCCTGGGCAAGTCACTTGACCCCCATTGCCTACCCTTACCACCCTTCTGCCTAGGAACCAATACACAGAAGTTAAGGGTTTAAAAAAATTTAAAAATGAATATTACTATAAAACACTCTTTATATAGATTTAAAAAATGATTTTAAAATGTTCCTTGTCTATGGCTGGGCCATGCTAATTGAGTAAATTTTACAATATAACTCAAAATAATTTGCATATTTATTATCATACAAATCAAACTATCAAGGTTTGCTTTTTGGAATTGTATCCTTTGTGATATACTTGATAATATGTCTACATACACATATATACAAGAACATTTGTAGCAATATTTGTGACAGTATGGGGGGCAACTGAGTAGCTCAGTGGATTGAGAGCCAGGCCTAGAGATGGGAAGTCCTAGGTTCAAATCTGGCCTCAGATACTTCCCAGCTGTGTGACCCTGGGCAAGTCACTTAACCCCCATTGCCTAGCCTAGGCTCTGCTACCTCAGAAAAAAAAAGA
This sequence comes from Gracilinanus agilis, assembly GCF_016433145.1. Classification (NCBI taxonomy): domain Eukaryota; kingdom Metazoa; phylum Chordata; class Mammalia; order Didelphimorphia; family Didelphidae; genus Gracilinanus; species Gracilinanus agilis. The sequence continues at coordinate 24,184,401 of NC_058136.1, read as the reverse complement.
CAGAAGGTAAGAGTTTAAATATATATATATATATATATATGTATGTATGTATGTATGTATGTATGCATTTTTATGGTAATAAAAATTTGAAAATAAAGTGCGTATACATTCACTGGGGAATGGCTGAACATATTGTAGTATATGAATATAGTGTGATATTATTGTGATATAAGAAATCATGTATTTGAAGAATTCTGAGAAATTTGTGACTTGCGACTTGTATGAAACAATGCAGACAGGAATAAGTAGAACAACTTCCATTTGACCACAAAAAATAGAAAGCTAAATAATTCGGAAACCTAGTGGCACTCTTTTTATTTCAGTAATCCATCTTTAGTTCAGAGGAACAACAATACTGAATCATACCTCTCTCCTCTTAGCAAAGAGCTGGAAGAATACAGGTACAGAGTAAGACATATATTGGAAGACATAGATAATATTTTGATTAGTTTTGTTCATCTGTACTCCTTGGTTAAAAGGTAGGATCACAGGAAGTGGATTATTATGATTCTGAAATACCAAAAATAGTCTTCTAGTCCTAAAGTATCTTCCTACTCTCCCTCTAAGATGGAGAACCACCAAGGAGGGTCCTTAGGCCACTGAATATATCTAACTCCCTTCACTTGTTCCATACTACTCCAAGTACAAAATCTAATTTGCTATACATGCAGAATTTGGTAAGTTTCATCATAAGATAACTATCAATATTTCTACCTATTCATTTATTGTCTATAAGAACCTTTTCTGTATCTGCCCATATGTCTGAGTCTGCTGCTCTGTTATTATTATAGACGTTTCAGTTGATTCTCAGCAAGTTTACTAGTTCCTTACCTCTTGAATGACCTTGGAAGAAATTGTGGATAGGATTAACCAAGGAACACATTAACGCTTGCTTGACTTCCTTTCTACACAGATCTCATACGTTATTCTCTACTTTTCAAACTACACAAATCATCTTTACAGATAAACAGAAAATTGCCACTTTCCTGAAGTAGCAACCTTTGATAGCTTAACAAAATGTTTCCCTCAAAAAGCAGTTCCCAGAAATTCCACTTAACAAATCACTCTTAGCCTTAATGCTTTATGCACCCACAATATCCTCCAATTCTTTTTTTGCCTAACCGGTATCCATTTGCCGACTTACTTTCCTCAGCATCCATATTAGTGATTTCCTGAAGCTTACTCGACTCTTCTTGAAATCATCTTGTTTTACCTAAGGATCTCACATCACTGATAAGCAATCTGATTTTTCAAATGCACTGAAATTTTAGGATAGAGTAATATATTTCACTTGAGTTCAAACAACACAAAATGCTCCAAAAGAAAAGATTATTCCCTTTAAAAAGGACTAACATTCTATTCAACTAAGAAAAAATGGAAAAAAATTCTTAGACTAATTTCTGCTCAATTAACATAATGTTAAATAAAATAGCTATTTTTCTAAATCACTTTGGTTTAAGTGCCCAAATAAATGAGAGAAGAGACCTTAGATAATAAAATGGACAGAAAGATAATACATATGTAGACTCAAAAAGTCAGATATGAAAACACTCATTATGATTAGAAATATGTTTGCAGGCACACCTGTATCTAAATTTTGGTTACAACAGTTTCTTCAGTCAAGTTGAGGTAATTGAACTCTTCCAATCAAATAATTTTTGCATTTGTACTGACTGATAGCTATCTCTAAAAACTAAAGTAATCTAAGTTGCTGTTTTAAAAGCACTTGGTTTACAAGTAGCAAAGTCCCCAAGAAGGAACACTATAATGAAGTACATAAATTCATAAAATACCTTTTTCTGATCCTTTTGATCAAGATCCTTGAAAGACTTGAAAATAGTGACTTACGTGTTTCAGGTACCTCTTGAACTTATGAAGGTAGTTCTGCTGGGGACACCTGGAAGGGAAAAGGAAGAAAAGAACCAATTATTCCTTAAGTTTACCTTCTCCATTAGAATACCACTCTCCACCCATCTTTTCTCCAAGGTCAATGAATCATCAGGCCTACTCAGCCTCCTTTCATTCTAAGAAGGAACTGAATGGGCTAAGTACGGATATTTGAAAATTGAACGGAAGAACAACACCAAAACTAAAACTAAATGTGGGGAAAATTATGGAATTAGCATTAATCTTTAAAATTTTTTAAATTATGAAAATAGTTCCTCTCATGTTCAAAAAGACTGTCATGCCCCTCCATTCTCATTTCTTATTTCTATGAAGCCCCACTAGTATCAGAACAAAACTTCTTGGGATGTGAAGAGACAGGCAGGTACAAAAACAGCTGGAAATGGAGCCTATTATAGTATGTTTTCATTGAAACATATTCACATGTCTAATGCATTTCCTCAAGTTGCCTCGTAAATCAATATTAGTTAGAACTACGTATTCAAACATACTTTCAACTCATTTCAGTTTGTATCTAAACAAATGCATCTAGTATCTCCGTAACCAGCAAATACCATAATTAATTACCAATCACATAAATGTAAGTGATCTATTGGTGTTATTGAGCATTTTACTTCTCAATTTACTCAACATAATTGTAAGAATGCAGACAGCACTTTTGTTTTCCCATTTCGTTACACTGGGTGGGAGCCTATGTGTATGACTTTTGTAAAAAAATTAAGAGATAGAAATGTGAAAAGAAATATTAAAAATGCATGTCATTTAAAGATAGAGTGAGGCACTTCATCGATACATACATACATAGTTTTTTAGAGTGTTAGATAAAGAAATGCTTGCTTTGTTCATATACGCCACCTTTCTGAATAATGCATTATTTAATCAGGTCAATGGATAGAGAGACATTTGTGAACAAAAACCATATGGTGCTACCATCAAAGAAATGCATGAAATAGAATAAAAACAGTATATTTATTATTGTCACATGTACTCTAAAAAGGATTAATAGGGCACCTCAGCTAGAAAGATATGCACTTCTATGTTACGAGCTGTCCTTGACCTGCTTTGGAAAAACAACTCTCTCTAGCTCAGCTCCTTTCTTCACAAATTACCATTTAGAACAAGTAGGGAACAAAAGAAAGAAAGAAAAAGTACACTTTCATCTTTTTCAATACACGACCTACCAACGAAATTTAAAATGTAATCGCTGAATAGTAAGAGAGTTGTAAACATCTCTTCAGCATTTGATGAATACCACCCACCAACTCGAGGAATATTTTCTGTTAATGATATCATAATGACCTCAAAGATAAAAAATGCCTATGGTAAGTTTTTAAAAAATTAAATTACCTAAATTTTAAGAGTTTAAACAAATGGCTTCCCCTTTGCATCATGCTGTGGAAGTAGCACCAAATTATAGAAAGTTAGACTTGAGAGAAGTCATCTACTCAACTTTTCGGCCAATACATTTCATCCTCTGTTCTTTCACTCTTCCGTTTCACTCCTTCATTTTATGAGGCAGTAATGACATAGTGAATAGAAAACTAAACTTTATCTTTCTGAATAACATAATACAAGCTCTTCCCTCTTTCCCATAGTGGCAGGTCTTGTGTAATCCTGACTGTGGCTCCTTAATACTCTGAGTCTCTCTTTCTGACTACTTGGAATATTTTTTTCTTTCACTTGAAAAGTTTTGTAATTTTGGTTATAATATTAGTGGGAGTTTTCATTTTGAAGTTTATATCCAGAGGTTATTGCTGAATTTTTTTCTATTTTCACTTATCCCTCTGGTTCTAAAAAGTCTGAAGTCTGGGCTTTCTGTGGTTGAAGTTTTCAGGCAGTTTTAAGATTCTTGTATTACTTTTCCTTGATCCTATTTCAGGTTAGTTTTGAATTTGTGTTTCAGGAGTTCTTAGCACTGTGTCATATTATTAGTAGTATAATATCAAATGATGTTATTAGCATAATATCAGGTATTAAGCCCTTCCTGAATTAAAAAGTGATAATGATGAATGACTATATCAATATATGTACATAAAGACTTCTATTTATATAATGCTTCATATTTTTAAATTATTTTATATTTATTTATGTATAATACATTTACATATAAAATATATTTATATTTTTAAAGCATCATATAGATGAGATTTTATTTGATTATCACATCCCCAGAGATGAGTAGGATCTTATTACCTTATCATATTTTCAATGATGAAACTGAAGCCTAGAGAGGTTGTTCTATTCAAGATCATACAGAAAGCAGCATATCTTCTGAGTGTGAGTAGAGTGCCTTTTCTACTAAGCTAGAGTTGCCTTGACAGCTTATAATAAAGTTATAAAATACTTTTAGATCAAGACTATTGATTTTTTAAATCAATTTTAGTGAAAAATTTAAATGACTACTAAGTAAGCTTTGCATCCTCTGTCTCTTTAATAAAATTAAAATTAAGGGGTAGCTGAGTAGCTAAGTGGATTGAGACTCTGGCCTAGAGATGGGAGGTCCTGGTTTCAAATCTGACCTCAGACATTTCCTAACTGTGTGACCCTGGGAAAGTCACTTAACTCCCATTGCTTAGCCCTTACCAGTGTTCTGCCTTGGAACCAATACACAGTATTGATTCTAAGATAAAAGGTAAGGGTTTAAAAAAAAACCTCATAAAGTGGCTGCTAGTCAAGTTCAAGGTCTTCTTTTCTGGTTGTCCTGCCTTTTCATTTGCTAGGAAAAATATCAGTTGATGCTAAATCAGAACTTAGAGTATTCCCTCTATGATGTGGACCCGATGCATATTTCCCCTATGAATTAAGTCTAAGGGCAAAAACTGGCTCTAGAAATTAGTTTTTAATCTTGGAGGGAAAAATAGTTATGACTTGAAGGAACACATATTTGAACTTAAATTTCTAGATGAGTAATGATCCCTTTGTTTCCTTTTTTATCATATTATTCATCAAGTTATTTATGATCTCTACAAGATACAAAAATTATTTTGGCTTGCCAGAAGAATATCCGTTATGAACTGCTAGTTAATTGTGCTGGCTAAGACCTGTAATTTTAGAAACAACCTAAAGAGTTGAATCCATTGCCTGAAATACCCAATGAGCTTACAAAGCCAACTGGGTTCTCTAAGGGGAGTGATGAAACTTGGAGAAAATCTTGTATCTATCTAATCTAGTTTAGAGATTTAATGAGATCAAAAAAGTACAACAATATTAAAATCATCTGCAAGTAATGACTGTCATTCACAAGTGGAATCAACTTAGTACATAGTCATATCTTAATATAGTGCTATCTTCCATAAGAAATTACTATCTTACTATAACATAAAATATTACTATCTTATGTTGAGAACAGGAAGCTTCATCTTCAGAGTTGTATATTTCCACAAAGTTAATATTACTTTCATTTCCTTATTCCTTTGTGAATAGCTTCCAGTAGGCCACAGTGTATTCAGGAATAAGGAAATCTCTTTGGGTACTGCAAGGGATAAAGAATTCACACTACATTTTCTTCTTCATGGTGTTAAAAGTTCTTTCTTGTAAGAACTTGCATTTTCATTTTACCTAAGCCTGAAGAAACCTTCCAGTTTACTTATGAATATGTATTTATGAAAAAAATACACTCTTGAATGGTAGATTGCCTGGGGCCTTCCTTACTACTGTTTGTATTTCCTCAGTTTGCTTTTTAGCGACTTCATAGATCTACTAAAATAATGGGATCTTGTTCTACCAAATCACTAAAAATGACAACAAAATATTGCAGTAGAAAGTGGCGGTCACTTGCTCTATAAAACAAAGCCATTTTAAGAGAATAATGCTAAAAGAGAAAATACATTTTCCTTTCCTTGCTCCTGCTTTCTAACAAATAAGGATAAATTATTTTACTCAAAAATTCATACTGTTAAATAGCAAAATTGAGCAGAGCACTCAATTCAAGCATGTATTTTTTTTCAACTTTGAACAAATAATCCTTTTAGGCATTAACTTTAACTTTACTTTGTCCATACTAATATTTAATAACGCAGTAGTAACTTGTGTATTTTCACAGAAAATGGGTTACCATTCTTTCCTTCTTCCTCAAATGTATTATAAGTTCAAAAAAACAAAAGGTGAATTTCCTCTTGCTCCTTGACATTTGGTCACTGTACCTAACAGTGCTCTGTTTGCAGAAGGATCTGAGGCAATAATCTAACTGCCTGATGTCAGGGTACTTCTATCCGAATAATACTATTTCTGAGTATGCTTTTTCTCAATGCCATTCTGCGGTGAGAAGAGTCAACAAAGTGGATCCAACAGGGAGCTAGCTATTATAAACCCTCCTAGACTGGGATATATACTTGCATAGGTTGCTCAAAATTAGCAATGCTTCTTTCCAAGGCCTTTGAGATTTTAAGAAAGGTGGAAGGTATTTGTGTGGTTTGGAGCTTTAAAACAATGGAACTAAAAGGAGGAACCTTAGAAATCCACCAACTCCCCTCAATTTCCAGTTGAAGAGACCAGAAAGAAGAAATGATTTATCAGTTGACCCAGTTCATTAATGCTGGAGTCAAAGTCTTGAGGCTTCTAACCCAGGACTTTTTGAATTACACCAACGCCCTCCCAGGAAAAATACAAAACAATGAAAGCAATCTTCTCATTATTCAAGGAAATGTATAGTGTGATAACTTCCAGATAATCACAAGATGGGTAGATGGGTAGTAAAGAAGGCTTATTCTATAACATGAATGAAGAATTCTATTGAGCACTGGTTTCCTGAAATTTTAAGCTGCACGTCCCATCACTGCTTCACTTTTAGGACTTTTGCTCTTCATAAAATTACTATATGGTATGTCATATTTGCTAAATTAAGTGAATTAAAATTCATATCGAATTAGAGCCCAAAATGTGACTAGAAACTAATTCTTTGGACTTTTAGTCTAATGTTTTCTACCACGAGTCACTCATTTTAACATCTCTGAGCCAGTATTATTACCTATAAACTAATTTTTGCTTTCTTTTTTTAAAACATTTATTAATATTCATTTTTAACATGATTACATGATTCATGCTCCTATTTTCCCCTTCACCCCCCGCACTCCCTCCCCCATGGCCAACACACATTTCCACTGGTTTTAACATGTGTCATTGATCAAGACCTATTTCCAAATTGTTGATAGTTGCATTGGTGTGGTAGTTTCGAATCTACATCCCCAATCATGTTCACCTCAACCCATGCATTCAAGCAGTTGTTTTTCTTCTATGTTTCCTCTCCTGCAGTCCTTCCTCTGAATGTGGGCAGCGTTCTTTACCATAAATCCCTCAAAATTATCCTGTGTCATTGCAATGCTGCTGGTACAGAAGTCCATTACATTCGATTTTACCATAGCATACCAGTCTTTGTGTACAGTGTTCTTCTGGCTCTGCTCCTTTCGTTCTGCATCAATTCCTGGAGGTCTTTCCAGTTCACCTGGAGCTCCTCCAGTTTATTATTCCTTTGAGCACAATAGTATTCCATCACCAGCATATACCACAATTTATTCAGCCATTCCCCAATTGAAGGACATACCCTCTTTTTCCAGTTTTTTGCCACCACAAAAAGCGCAGCTATAAATATTTTCGTACAAGTCTTTATCTATGATCTCTTTGGGGTACAAACCCAGCAATGGTATGGCTGGATCAAAGGGCAGGCAGTCTTTTATAGCCCTTTGAGCATAGTTCCAAATTGCCAGCCAGAATGGTTGGATCAGTTCACAACTCCACCAGCAATGCATTAATGTCCCAATTTTGCCACATCCCCTCCAACATTCATTACTCTCCCCTTCTTTCATTTTAGCCAATCTGCTAGGTGTGAGGTGATACCTTAGAGTTGTTTTGATTTGCATTTCTCTAATTATTAGAGATTTAGAACACTTTCTCATGTGCTTATTGATACTTTTGATTTCTTTTCCTGAAAATTGCCTATTCATGTCTCTTGCCCATTTATCAATTGGGGAATGGCTTGATTTTTTATACAATTGATTTAACTCTAATCTTTGCTTTCTATTGTAAATTCAGGTGCTGTATTTCATGCATTTAAGAAAATATATGATTCTAAGGAGGGATACATGACTCCAGACTGCACAAGGTGTCCACTACATGAAGACTGTTAAGAACCCTTGCCTTACAGAGATATTCATTTGTGGATCCACTCCCAATTGAACCAATCCATTAAATTTTTCTATGGCCACATTTAACTTTGTAATGCCATTGTCTTCTACTTTAAGGATGACTTCCCTAACATCCTAACATAGTCCTTCCATTTCTAAAGACCAATCTTTGATCATACTTTCTAAATTCTGTTTCCTTTGTTCTTGCTTTTGTACAGTAAAGAATTATCAAATGGAAATGACAGAACATGCTGGTATAACTACTACAAATACTATCCAAATTCAACTGCAGGTAAAAAATGTCTATTGGTTTATATGTGCCTGAAAACTATTTAAAATAAGTAAGGGCAAGTTACCAAACTGGTTCATACCCTTTAAGTCAAAGAGTTTGTTTGTCACTGGGACTATATGTCCCATGAAGGTAACCAAGAGCCAGAAATGATCCACAAGTAAAGAAACATTCATAGCAGTATTATTTGTCTTAACAAAAAGCTCTAAGTGAAATATGTCCAACAACTGTTGAAAGTCTGACAAAAAAAATAGTTAATAGATTTGGCATAATGAATGAAAAGGTAAATAATTTAGAGAACTATGGGAAAATTCATGTAAAGTGTTGTAGAAAATAGGAAGAAGAGTCAAAAGAACAAAATACACTGATAGCATCAATTACTTTTGATGTAAAGTTGCTGAGAAGAAAAAACAAAGCTGAAGTCAAAGTTAAGGCAGTACTATCAAAATTAGAAGTTTCTCTTTTTTAACCTGGGGAAAACTCAATATGAAGTGATGCAAAATGAAGAAGGAATAGCCAAAAATATGAAATAGACTATGTATGCAACAATGTAAATAAATTCAATAAAGAGAGCCAAAAGAACTATGGTCAAATGAAATAAAACTTCAGTACTGGATCATTAAAGTTAAGGAATATATCCTTATCTTCCTGGATACTTCCTAATAATAAATTAATTGACTGTTCTGGGGTAAATGTACCTTGAAGTATGTTAATTGGTTGACTTAGCCTATATTTTACCAACTAAGATAGATACATATTTTAATCCATTGATTAAATTAAATAGTTTTAAAAATAAACAATAGCTTAAAGAGACTCAAAACAAAACCAAAAAAATCCCCAAAAAACAAAACTAGAATTGGTATCAAAGAGCAAGAAGACATGCTTTTCCCTCTGAGTTAATAATGAGTGGGTGCAGCCAGAATGGTGCTCAAGTATTCTCTTCTGAATGTGATCACTCCTTTAGACAAATATTCAATACAAAATGTTCTGATTGCTTATGGTCATTAAATAGACTACAGATTTTTTTTTCAGAAGAGTGCATTAACCTTAGTGGTCTGACCAAACTCTAGTCTAGGTAATTGTGTTCCACTTACTTTTCCTTAATGGGATTTGAAGGGATAATGAGTTATTTGCAAAAATACAAAATTATAGCAAGTAGAAGTAACCTAAAATGATAATACCTAAATGTATGAATTATGTAGTGATTAGATCACCAGCTAAAAGGAAGAGGAATAAAATATAGAATACACTGAGGAAATGATTCAAAAAAAATTTCCTTCTTCCTTTGCAATAGGCTCCTTTTGTTAAAAAAAATAATCAACTTAAGAACTATAAAGACATTTCTTGACAAGTCAAACTAAACCTTTTAGATGATAATACTACATTGTTCCTTTGATCTATATTCCTTTTTAAATTAGCTTGTTACATGAATGAAAATAACAAAAATAATAGCATGCTTTCAGATAACAAGTCTATTAAGAAAGAAATGGTGATGATTTTCAAAAAATCACAGAATTTTTAAAGTAGAAAGGGATCTGAGTAGCCATCTTTTTCCATCAATACTAGAAAACAAATGCCACTATAAGACCACCAAAAAGAGAAAGCCTACCAGTTTCAAGGCAGCTCATTCCAGTTTCATACAGCCCTAATTGGGCATAATTCTTCCTTGACATTAAGCCTAAATATAAATCTTTACAACTTCCATCCAAAGGTCCTTGCCATTCCTTCTGAGACCAAAAATAAGTCCAGTTTTGCTACTATATTACATTACTTCAAATGCTTGAAAATAAATCTCATTTCTCATGTGAGTCTTATCTTTTCCAGGTTCCTTCAACCTTCAATTTTTTGGACCAAGCTTCATATATCACAAACTCAAGGTCTTTCAACATCTTCATTCTGCTTCTCTAAGAACTTTGTAACGAATCAATGCTCTTTTTAAACTGTAAGTGGTGCCCAGAACTGAATATGATGTCCTAGATGTGTTTGACTTCAGAAAAGTATGGAATAATTTTCACTTCCTCAATTCCTGAAAGTGATGTTCTCCTTAATGAAGCCCAGTGTTGTGTTAGCTTTTTTGGCTGCCACTTCACACTGCTACTAACCATTTAGTATAATAAAAACAACAGATATTGCTAGACAAATTGCTGTTTCACCATGTCTTCCTCTATCTTGTATGTGTAAAGGTGATTTTTAAGCTAAAATGTGAGACTTTGTATTTCTCCTCTGGAATTAGACTCATTCTAATTTTGTGGTCTATCAAGATCTTTCAAAATCACAATCATAGAGGATGTTAGCTATCCCTCCCAGTTGTGTGTTATCAATCTTTCAAAATGATGAGCCTGCTACAGTCCTTTATAAAAAATGTTAACCAGCAAGCAATCAAGTACATGTCCCAGGATCACTCCAATGGAAATTCTAACCTGTTCTCCTCCTTTACCTGCCACTGGGTTTTTTTCAGTGTTCCAGGGAACAGAAACACCAGTCTCCTACTAGGGGAAAAAAAACCTCCCAGAGACTCCCTGCTGTGCAAGTTGGTAGTTGGGAAACAAACTGACTCCGGCTACCCAGAATTCTAACAGGCTCCTTTCCCAAGATTCTGTCTGGCATTAAGGAAACCATACCCACTATTATTTACCCTGTTCTTAGCTGCCAAGATCCCAATGACTCCAAATGGTCTTCATTAGCCCTATGGCTTACTTAATCCTAATATATATTCTATTCTTTTTTTAACAAATCAACCTATTTTTATCACAAATGCAGTAAAATCACAAAAACATACTTCTAACTGACCTACATATATACATACACATATACAAACATATGTATTTATATAATCTCAAACGAACCCTTAAAAAGGTTATTCAAAGTAATAAAATTTAACCCATTCATCAGAAACACAGAGAGGGAGATATTCATTTATACGTATTTTAAAGAATTATTACAGCAAAATGACTTGTTACACTGATAACTTGTAGCAATATTCAAATATCTCAGAAAAAAATCTGTGGTACCCTAGGACTGCTAACACCTTCAAAATGGGAAACATAAATGAATCCTAATAATCACTTAACATAATTGGAAGGAGCTTTCTCTATTACTGTATTGTGAGAAGGAAAATAATGTTTAATTATAGGGAGGAAATATGAAGTTTCTTCCTCAGAAGTCCTAGATCATGTCAGTTGTTATAAAAACTGGCCTGCCTATGCTTGTAATGTAAGAATATTCTACCAAAGATGGCCAGACTAGTCAAAATGAAGCTATATGAAGTCTTTATTAGATCAATACTCAGTGAAAAGCAGATTGTATTAAACCAAACCATTCTAAGGGGCTTTAGAGGCCAACCCTTGAACCCTGTTGTTTAAATAGCAGTGTTTGTCATCCATCCCACACAATTTTCTGATTTGCCAAAGTTATTTTATCTCAGCCCCTCCTCTGCAGTGACAGTTTATTATATAATACCTTTGTTCTTAGCCTCTTACCCAGAAGCAGGTATGTGCTATATAACCAACTGAAATAGGCTGTTAAATTTTCTGAATGAGCATTTATACTTTAGAGACAGGCAAATTCAATAAATGAGGGATTGATTTATTGTTTTGACTGATTAGACACGAGAAAATTACAGAGAATATGTTAATAATATGTATTAAACTTAGAATCATGGCCTTCATAAGGATTTTTCCCACAGAGAGCCATTTTAAAAACATTTACCAACACATCCATGCCCAGAAGCATCACTCAGGGACTCATTTTTTAATAGGATACTGGGTTTTTAATAGGATTACTGAGTTAATAGGATAATGGGTTAAGAAATTCTTCAGGATCCTGGATCAGTGAACCCCCTTACTAAGTAAGAATTATAAGGTGTAAGGTCAAGGGATCATCAATTTAGAGTTGAAAGAAAACACATCTAATAAAACACTTTCATTTAAAAGGTAAAGAAAATGAAGCCCAAGACTATTAAATGATTTATCCATATAAATGGCAGTGGGTTCTGGGTTTATATCCCAAAGAGATAATAAGGGAAAAGACTTGTACCAAAATATTAATAGTCATGCTATTTGTGGTGGCAAAAAAAATGAAAAATGAGGGGATGCTCTTCAATTGGGGAATGGCTGAACAAATTGTGGTATCTGTTGGTGATGGAATATTAATGTGCTCCCATGTGAATTGGAAAGACCTCCAGGAATTGATGCAGAGTGAAAGGAGCAGAGCCAGAAGAACATTGTACACAGAGACGGATACACTGTGGTAAAATTGAATGTAATGGACTTCTGTACTAGCAGCAATGCAATGACCCAGGACAATTCTGAGGGACTTATAAGAAAGATGCTATCCACATCCAGAGAAAGAACTGTGGGAGCAGAAATGCAGAAGAAAAACAACTGCTTGATCACATGGGTCGATGGGGATATGATTGGGGATGTATACTCTAAATGATCACCCCAGTGCAAATATCAATAATATGGAAATAGGTCTTTATCAATGACATGTAAAACCCAGTGGAATTGCTCATTGGCTACAAGAGGGGGGAAAGAGGGGGAGAGAAAGAACATGAATCATGTAACCATGGAAAAATATTCTAAATTAATTAATTAAATAAAGATTGGGGTATATATATATAAATGGCAGTGGGGCTTCCTACTCTTCTCACTTCCAATCTATCTTGCCAAAGGATATACTGCTTCCCAAGAATGCCACCACTATAAAATGATAAGAAAGTATGATCAAAAGAATGTAAAAACTATAGTTTAGATTAGTGATGTACAAACTAGGGCCTGTGGGTCAGATGTGGCCCCTGAAATGTTCTATCTAGCCCCAGGACATTATTCCTAATCTGATGAATACAATGAGTAGGATACAATACAATGAAACTTTGAAAGAGTTGTCTTAGAAACAGACTGACAGATGAGCATTTCCTTTCCTTTGGCCCCTCTTTAAAAAGTTTACCCATGACTGGTCTAGACAATATCACTCCAAAGAAGTTGTGATTTAGACACTTATCTAGCATACATATATATGAAATAACTTGAGAACAAACTCATTTAACTGATCAGTCAAAGAGGAGTTATTTGTTCTAATAAGTATAAACTGATTTTTCTCTCAAGAAATGGAATAATATGGAATAAAGCCAGAAATCTAAATAATATAAAATATCCTTCATATAACTACTCAAAAGCTATGGATCCTATGGTATTGAAAGCTTTAAGCTCATGTAATCCCTTAGTCTGAAAAAACTGGATGAAATGAACCATTCAAAAAGTCAGTAGTCTATTGTTAGGGGGAAAGATGTTTTGGTAAATATTTGGATAAATGGAATCTATTTAAACAGAAAGTGAAAAGTTTTAAAGAAAACAAGGCCTATTAACTTGGGGGGAAGACAAATTTATTTCATTTACTAAAGCCCAAATAAAATTATATTTCCATGCTTCTTTGTTTCTCTCTAGTTTACCACAGAATCAAAGAATGAAGAATTAGATGGGTTCTTGAAGTCCAGTTTTTAATCTGAACATAAATAACATCAGCCACAATTATATTTTTCTAAATCTTTTTTTTTTGCACTGAACGTGATGACTTTATTGATGGTACACAAGATAGGACTATGCTCTTCCCCCCACTACAGGGGTGCCTGGGGCAGGGATGTGAAGAGGGCATGGGATCCCCAGCACAGGGACATAGGTTATTATGGATGTGGGCTCCCCAGTGGTGGAACTACTCTTTTTTTGGCTGGGGATGAAGATCCATCATGGCTTTCCACTTTACTCCTTGGTGGCCATGTACTTCATGAGGTCTACTACACAGTGGCTGTAACCGTACTCGTTGTCATACCAAGAAATGAGCTTGACAAAATGGTCGTTGAGGGCAATGCCAGCGCCAGCATCGAAGGTAGAAGAGTGGGTGTCGCTGTTAAAGTCACAGGATACCACCTGGTCCTCTGTGTAGCCCAAGATGCCCTTCAAGTTCCCCTCTGCAGCTTGCTTCACCACCTTCTTAATATCGTCATATTTGGCAGCTTTCTCCAGGCGGCAGGTCAGATCCACCACAGACACATTGGGAGTAGGAACACGGAAGGCCATGCCTGTGAGCTTCCCGTTCAGCTCAGGTATGACCTTGCCCACAGCCTTGGCGGCACCCGTGGAAGCAGGGATGATATTCTGGGCAGCCCCACGCCCATCCCGCCACAGCTTGCCAGAGGGGCCATCTACTGTCTTCTGGGTAGCGGTAATGGCATGGACTGTGGTCATGAGTCCTTCCACAATGCCGAAGTTGTCATGAATGACCTTGGCCAAGGGGGCCAAGCAGTGGGTAGTGCAGGAGGCGTTACTGACGATCTTGAGGGAATTGTTGTATTTCTCATGGTTCACCCCCATCACGAACATTGGGGCATCAGCAGAAGGGGCAGAGATAATGACTCGCTTAGCTCCACCCTTCAAGTGAGCCCCGGCCTTTTCCATGGTGGTAAAGACGCCAGTGGATTCCACAACGTACTTGGCTCCAGCATCTCCCCATTTAATGTTAGTGGGATCCCGCTCCTGGAAGATGGTAATGGGTTTTCCATTGATCATCAGCTTTCCATTCTCTGCCTTTACAGTGCCCTTGAACTTGCCATGGGTGGAATCATACTGGAACATGTAAACCATGTAGGAGAGGTCAATGAAGCGGTCATTGATGGCCACAATTTCTACTTCTTTGCAGCTGAATGTTGCCCTGGTCACCAGGCGTCTAATACGGCCAAATCCATTGACTCCGACCTTCACCATCTTGTCTAAAGGATGCAACTGAAGCAGAGGATTCTGGCAGCGAGCTTGGGTGAAGAGCTGAGAGCCTATTTTTCTAAATCTTAAACTAAGACCTTTTCAAGTTTGCCCTACCTTAAATAGTAAAAAATGTTCTGTGTTGAAAAGACTCCAGTCCCTCGATAGTAATTGTTATCAGTTAAGAGTAGGGAGCAATCCTATAATTTGGAAAGATTTCAGGGAAGAAGGAAAGTCTTGAAAAGATGGGTAAGGTTTGGTAAGGGAGAGCATTTCAACTGGGGTGGGGTGAGATACTAAAAATAAAAGCACAAAGTCAGAAAATGAAACGGTCTGAATATTCTTTCCTGAGAATAATTTACAAATAACTATTTTAGGTTGCTTTTCAGTGAAGATAATCAAACCCTGTCATATCATAAAAAGGGCCTTTGTTTCATTTTCTCACCGAGAACAAGCAACATTAAAACAAAGGAATGAGAAATTTCAACATCACCCCCAGCTATACCGATTAAAGTGAACTTTGGATAACTTAAGATCCAACAGAAACTTCCAGGACCTGCAGCAGTGTATCTCAGGTCAGATCTATTCATTTCGAGTTATTTTATTTGAAAGTGGGAATGAGCAAAGAAAAAAATGTATAACCTAGACTGATCAAAATCTTTTTACATTCAAGAGAGGTGACAGGGCCTAGACTTTATTAAATTTCTTGTCGTTTGTTGAATTAAATATAATTATAATGAACTCATTTGAGATCTGATAATAATCTAGAGTTTTTTTCCAACTATATAGCTTCATATTAACTCAAATGTAAACTTATAACCTTTTTCTTCAAGTTTAGCAAGTAAGATTACTTTGCATTCTGCATATTTTTTATTCAGAAGAAGTTGGCGCAGTTCTCCAAGACTTAATCAATTTGACAACAGTATTCTAAGGCATGTAAGCAGACCTATACTATTGTCCTTATTCCTACAGATTGGCAATTCTGGATGCATGTCCATCATGAGTGACTTGAGCAGCAGCACTATGTGGGTGCTCATGACATCTTGCCCAGGGTTTCAAATCTAATTAATTATGTCGGTCAGGTGAATTTTCGATTCTAAGTCAGCACAAAATTGTCAAGCCAGTCACACGAGGAATAAAGAATGGCTGAACGAGTGGTAGCCTATAATTGTGACGCAATGCTGTTGTGGTATAAGGAATGATGAGAGGGGTAGTTTCAGAAAAAGCTGGCAAGACCCATATGAACTTATATAAAGTGAAGCAAGAAGAACCAGGAAACCACTGTGCACAGTAACAGCAGTATTGGAATGATGACCAATATGAGACTTGCCTACTTCTAATCAAGACAGTTCCAAAGGATTCATGATAAACAAACGTGATCGTCCCCCACAAAGAGAACTGTTGAAGTCGGAGTAAAAAACTGAAGTACAGTTGTTCCATTTTCTTTATTTTCTCTTGCTTTTTAAAGCAATATAGCCAAATGAGGAATGTGCTTTGCATGATTTTACATGTATAATTGATATCTATTGCTTGCCTTCTCAGTAGATTTAAGAGTGGACTGGAGGGAGAGAATTGGAAACTCAAATTTTTTAAATCTTAAAAATAAATAACAATTTTTAAAAGCACTTTTCAGCCATGAGGTGGTATAAAAATATAGAATATACACATACACACTATATTTACTATATCTTCCTCATTTTATAATAGGGAAACTGAGGCCCAGAGAAAAATTGAAGATGCTCATACCTCTTGTGAACTATTCAAAAAGCTGAGTGGCGGTGTCAGACAAAGATACAAAGGTTATTTCTCACAAAAAGAAAGTCACCATCATACATCCTATGTAAAAAAGGTCTGATATCCAAGATAAACAGGTAATTTACACAAATAAATGAGATCAGGCCATTCTCTAATGGTTGAATGATCAAAAGATATGAATGAACATTTCTTATGGTTTATGTCTTTTGAAACAGAGCTCTTTTCATCTACAACGCTCTATTCCCTGCCCTAAATCAAATGATAACAAAATGAAACGTCCAGAAGACAGAGGTGAATCAGACCAGCATTTGAGAGAAAAGAAATATTTGTTTTTAGTTACCTTATTTTTTTTTCAATGCATTTCTGGTTTAACAATAGCTTGAGAGGCAGTGTGACAACAAATTGAGGGGCTGGCCTTGTACTCTCGGGGACTTAGCTTCAGATCCTGTCTCTGAGGCATATTACCGTTGAGACCCTTAGACACTTGATCTCTTAGTTACTAAGGAAACTGTCAAAAGGCTAAGTTATGGGAGAGGTCACATAATGTCCTCCTCCTCCTCTTCCTCCTCCTCCTCCTCCTCCTCCTCCTCCTCCTCCTCCTACTGT
>NC_058136.1:24116870-24157015 GCF_016433145.1 Gracilinanus agilis | reverse complement strand
GGGGGGGGTGCGGGGGGGGGGTTGAAGGGGAAAGGTGGAGCATGAATCATGTAACCATGTCAAAAATGAATATTAATAAATGTTAAAAAAAATCTAAAAAAAAAAAAAATCTAGAGATAGTTTGAAAATGCCCAACAAGATTGAAACATATATTTGGAGTGGCGAGGGAGGAAGAAGGTACATCTATTCTGCACCTGTGATTTCAGGAATGGGAAGAATTTCTACAACAGATACTCATTTCACTAATGGATACCAGCAACATTGAAAAATAATTCCAGGTCTTAGAAAGTAGCCCAGTGTACTGAAAAGGTAAATTACTCCTCCATGATTTCAGAGTTAATACATGACAGAGGCAGGACTTGAACCTGGGGTCTTCCTGCCTCCAATACCAGCTAGATATATGTGTATGTATGAATAATATAGCCATTAAAATAATCTAATATTCATTCATTCATTGAGACGTTAACAGATACAAGGCACCAAGTTGGAATCTAATTCATTAACAAAAGGATCAAGGAGAAAAGAGTAATTTGGCATCATTTATATCATGATAATGAGCAGTCAAGGCCAGAAGAGAATTTAAAACTTTGGTGTTCTCAGCTCTCTTCCAACATTAAAAAGGGGGATTTTATCCATTTGCTTTCCTGTCGGAAATCATGTAGCTGTTTCCAGGTGCTAACAACCACAGTAGTGGCTCTAGAAGAAATGAAATCTAGTCATCCTTGTGAAACCAGAGAAAGTGACACATCGTAAAGCTTAGAGTTATGTCAGAGTTCTATTTCTTTCATATAAGAAAGGGAAGCAAAACAATTTAAAAGGAGAAAAACAAATAGGTAACTGTATTTTATAACATTGATAGGAGAAAAACAAATAGGTAATCGTATTTTATAACACTGATAGTCAGGTAAGGAATGTGGGGTCACTTGAGAAAACTTATGTTACAATTACTATTGAAATAGATTCAAATTTGCAGTGCTTTCAATGAAGAGAAACCAAGGCGTAAGCTATTAGTTTCGGTCCTTGTGCCTCAGAGCTCTGGATACAATGGCTCGTGAACTACTGGAAGGGCTACGCGGTTTTGAACATTTGCTAGATGAACTAATTGTGTCAAAATAGAATTCTTGATATTTAGCATGAGAATGCTAACTACATCTCAAGGACAAACCATCTGATCAGAGGGCAAAGGAAAGCTTCATAGGCGCTGACAGATGAGAAGTGGTAAGGAGGGATTTGTTTAAATAACCACCATAGAGTTATTATGCTCACCTGAATCTTTGAAGTATTGTGCCTTCACCTTTTAAATCAGTCTCTAATTGTTGCTCGGGCTATTGTCACTTGAATGGCATTACTCTGTAGGCCATGGGTACATATGACAAATATGGTTTCTTGGGCATGGGGGAATCCATGAATAGAGACTCCATTCACCAATACAGATTAGTAATTTGCTTGTAACTTTCAGCCTCATCGAGTATGAGAAGGAATGGAATATTTCAATGGCTTGCCCAGGGTAAGAGAACTACTGTGGGGAGGGGGGGGAGCAGCTGGGTAGCTCAGTGGATTGAGAGTCAGGCCTAGAGATGGGAGGTCCTGGGTTCAAATCTGGCCTCAGACACTTCCCAGCTGGGTGACCCTGGGCAAGTCACTTGACCCCCATTGCCTACCCTTACCCACTCTTCTGCCTTGGAGCCAATACACAGTATTGACTCCAAGACGGAAGGTGAGGGTTTAAAAAAAAGAGAGAGAGAACTACTGTGTGTAAAATATACAACTTGAACCCGATCAACTAGAGGGACAAATCTCTAACCTCTAGGAACGCTACCTTTTTCAACTAATGCTTCATAGGAAGGTTTTTTACAGTATCATTTTCTTCAATATCAAGGTTTCAGAATTCGAGGATACAAAATTACTTGACAAAATACGTGGGAGTAAAATAATTTAGCACAACCTGTATGAGATCATCATAGGGCGGGCAAAAAAGGCCTATAGGATGGAGAATGCACAGAATCAGGAGAAGAGAAATCAGAATAATTTAATTATTATTCCATGTGCTAAAACATCTAACTCCCTTTAAGTAAATCACTATCTTCTATGAGAGGAAATAAGAGTGGGAAAGTTCCAATGCCAAGAAGCCAGAAAGAAGCTATGTGCCTAATGATGAAGGAATGCCAGTACTAAACCAACGCCGATTTCATGGATTGTTATTGTGCAGCAAGGAAAATGAATATGAAGAATTCAAGGAAACATGGGAAGAATTATATGAAATGATACAGAATGAGCAAAGTGGAGACTAAAGAAAAATATATACAGTAAATACAGTAATTTTAATATGTGTAAAGAAACACAGTAGCCTAAATTAAGAAATAGGAAGCCCTCCAGTAGTTGAAAAAAAAGTTTGACACCTTGTCAGAATAAGGACAGCAGTAACAAACCCAAATGATGGGCCTGGAGTCAGGAAGACTCATCTTCCTGAGTTCTTATCTGGCCTCAGACACTAGGTGTATGACCCTAGGCAAGTCACTTAATCCATTTTGCCTCTGTTTCCTTATCTGTAAAACAAGAAGAAGGAAATGGTGAACCACTCCAGTATCTTTGTCAAGAAAAACCCAAATGGGTTCACAAAGAATTGGAATAAATGAACAACATTTGTGACCCAAAGATCTTTTTCCATCATCAGCAGAGAGTCTGCATATCAGCTAACTACCAATTCACCCCTGCATTTCCCTAAGCAGGAATCAACACAGGTCTTAACCTTGATCCAGATCCAATCTTTCCTGGAGCCCAAGCCCCCAACACCTGGTCCTACTTGACCCAGGTAAGAATTCTATGAGAACACATAGGCCTTTCCTGATTTTGAATACCTAAATCCAACCACAGTCCCAGAAGACTGATGTGTATCCATTTACCCTCCTCAACAAAATATGCTTCTGTATTTTTCTTTTTGCAGCTTTGTAACTGCTTTCTGTTTGTCTAGAGCGCTGTGCCTCCTAGCCATCACAATCCACTTCTTGGAAGCATGAGTTGTGGCCCAAAGCTGTTGATTAGCTATTAGGTAGCTACCGTATCTGATTTCCAAGTCTTTGACTGAAATAAATCAGAAATCAAGAACCAAATTGGGGGCCATATGCTTCTATGGCAGGGCCTTTCTTCATTTCCTGACAGCAGAGCTGTGACTAGGGGCTCTGCCTCTACCCAAGATCCTCAAGTTTGTTTTTTCCCCAAATAATCTAAGTGACAAAGGAGATCGCCACATTTCCCTGTACAGGGCTTTGATAGTCAGAACTTTCCAAGTCTGTGTTAAGACAGATGATACCTAGTTTGGGGAAAACCTTCAAGACTGAATTTTGTTCTACTGAGTCAATTGCTTCTGAAAAATCAATAAAAGGAAGACACAGAAGAATCACCAATCCTCTAAAGCTGTCAGTAGTGTGACAGCAAAGTTTTGGTAGACTACAGAAAATGTGAAAACTTCCCATTTTTTTCTCATATTTTTTTAAGGGTATCACAAAATACATTTATTGTCATGAAGATGAGAAAGGAAGCATACTGGTTGACATGAACTATGGTCTGTATCTCATTTCCTTTCTTTTGTTATTTCATACTCTTTGAGATAATCTAAAAATCAAGCACTAGTGAGATAAGAGAATTTCTGGCTTAACTTTCTTACTGTGATTTCCTTAAAATGAACATGTTAGCTAGAATCTATAAAATCAGTCTTACAAACTATAAGTTCCATGTTAACCAGCTAGTTTCCTGTTTACCTGATGGATATGTTGTTCCCCTTCTGGCATCTGTGCTTTGATTTGTAAATCATTATCTTCCCTTATTTGCTCTTTGAATTATATTTCGCTCATCCTGCTTATGTAACCAAAACTTATATTCTGTAGGCTAAAAATGATCTTTTCGATGCACTGATGTTTTTGTTCAGTGAAGTCTGTGCTCTGTGCATAGTAAACGATGGGTTTCCCCTCCTATTTCTATATCACGGTACCTAATCAATGCATCATTGGGCAATTTCTGTCACACTAAGTATCTTGAGTCATCCCCAGCATTGACCTCATCGATATGAATGCAATTTGGGTACTTACTTTAGTAAGCTTTGCTTCCACTAAAATACCAATGGATAGGACAGAGCTATCCAAATGTCAGATTAGAAAAAAATAATATAAATAAGGAATAAATATAACATGTGTAATAAATATAAATAAATAATAAATAAATGTAAACTCTGCCCTTCCCAACTATGTAATTCTAAATTCACAAAGGGCTCTAAGGTTAGCCAGCCAAAGACTGACTCAGAGAAACCAAATGGTTCCCCTTTTTTTTTTGAAGAGGGATAAATTGACCTGTGATGCCCACAGAAAATAAAAATAGAAAATCAAACTATCTTAAGAGAAAAAACACTATTTTGAGAAACAGGACTATAGGATATAAGCTATGAGGTTTATTTCCTCGGAAAAAAGCATTTTGCATAGAATGTGAATTTTCTGAAGGCAGGGATTCTTTCCCTTTTACCTGGCACACTGCCTAGGACAAAGAAGTTACTATTTAATAAATGCTTATTATGTGATTTATTTTCATTAAAGATACTCTAAAATGCATTTATTCTCTTCCTCTCTCTTTTTCTCCCTTAAAATTAGCTTCCTTGTACTTACCTGGGATCCCAAGATAGTCATTTGATTATACTCCTGACACTCTCTTTAGCCACCTACAACTCCACACAGCAGTTGTATGGCTCCTCACCATTCAATGTGACAATACTGCCTTGATACACCGGGGAAGGGGTGTGGGGGAGAGAAGGGGAGGGGGACCAACTCCACCATTGCCTGAACTTTCATGTACAAATATAACTGAACTTAACTCATTTGTTGGTGATTAACATATTCTCACTCCCCAACCCAGAGATTCAGCAACCCTACTTACCACTATTCAAACACTGTTCTTGGTCCTCCACTGACTGCTCCCTTATTGCCACTGCCCTCAAGCCAATTTTGACAACGTGACACTCTAATGTTACCCACCCTTTCTCCTGGGCTGCCTGGAATTTCTCTTCTATTGGTAAAAAAACAAACAAACAAAACTCATCTTAAAACTTTTCCTTTCTTGTTCCCTTCAACACGTTTACTTTTCTTTACCCAACTTCTACCCTCTTACTAGGAGAGACTACAAGGTACATATAGATACTCCCTCAAACACCTTAACCTTCAAGGTTCAACTATCTTTCCTGGACCCTATTCTTGTTTCTGTCTTTCCTACTTTTACTTGGTTATCTTATTGGGTCCCATGGATTCAACCATCATCTCTATGAAGATGATGTAGAGATTTATTTTTACAATCTTACCCTCTCTCCTGGCCTCCAGTCTAGCACTTCCAACTACCTAGTGGGCATTTTAAACTGCGTATACATCATAAACTCAACAGGTCCAAAACTAAACACATCCTTCCCCTCTTCTTAACTTCTCTATTATTGTTGCTCAATGTAGGTGGCATTCTTTACTCTGTACTCAATCACTTCCCATATCTAATCTGCTGCCTAGGGTTTTAATTTCTACCTTAGTAACATTTTTCATACATGCCACCACCTCTCCTCGCTCCCTCTAGGAAGAGGTCCTCATTTCATCACACTTGAACTGCTGTAACAGCTTAATCTTCTTGCCTCAGGTTTCTCCAATGCAATACATCCTCCACAAAGCTGTCAAAATGACTTTCCTAGAGTGCGTATCTGACCATGGCATTCCCTCCCATCATTCAAGCAACCCCAGTGGTTCCCTATTGCTTCCGAGATCAATTATAAAATCTTCCGTTTGGCTTCTCAAGCTCTCCATAGTCTGACTTCTCATGACCTTTCCAGTCTTCTTACAAGAGGACATAATAATGAATAAAGGGATCTGAACTCCATCATGATAGCTATGTAACCTTAGACAGATTTTTAAAAATAACAACTAAATACCTAATTTCTTCATCTGTAAAGCAGGGCTAATTAATTCTTCCTCCAATCCCACCGAACCTAGTAGGATGATGGGGGAGGGAAGGGGAAAATGCACAAAGACAGTAATGTGTCCAAGAAGTCTTAGTATAGTTCTAAGCCTTAATCACTTTAGAAGTATAAATGCTACCATTTTTTTTTAAAATAGTATTTGAAAGGTTAATTGTTGAAGATTTCAAAATGTTGATTATTTATCTCATTAAACTATCTCATGCCATATATCACTGAAGTTATATTAAAATTTTTCATCAACTTTTCAATTCAACATCAGCAATTCAAACTTTTATCTACTGTTGCTTAGTGAATGAGAAAACTGAATCTGTAATCCTTGCCTCAAGGTCATCTAAAGACTATAATTTCAATGCATACACAACAGTTCTGATGTGACCTCAGAAGAAAAAAATTTAATGGAGATGGAGCTGTCCCAGCATGAGTCTCTAATGATTCGCTATTTGAGAAAGCATCATCTAGAAACTCTCAGCAATGAATATTGACAGGGTACACAATTTTGTTAAAATTTAAAATGTAGTCATCAAAATCCACAAAACTGAATATACATAGGAGAAGTTTAAATAATTAAAATTTGAAAGAATGTTCTTGTAAGTTTGTCACTTCTGTTTTTGAAGTTATTAAAGCATACAACTCTTAAAACTTTAAGGACACCTTGTATAATAATGTAATAAGTGACATTTATATAATAATTAGAGATTCTGAAACACTTTCTATACATGATCCCTGATACTTACAACATCAGAAGAGAGATAATTCAAATATGATCACTCCCAGTTTAGAGATGGGGAATGAGAGGCTCTGAAAAGTCATGTGAATTGCCCATGGTGGTACTCTTGTATCATCTGTGCTCTAACAATACTCTAAGAAAGCATCACCTTCATTCATTCATTTATTCATTCATTCACTTATTCATTCATTCAACACACATTAAGTGCCATACTAGGTGAAAGGGCTAAGCCCTGGAGGGATGAAAGGTGAAAAAACATGAAGATAAAATGGTTCCTGTCTTCAAAGAGTTCATGTTCTTTCAAATTTAAAGATTCCACACAAATGCAGATAAACATGAGCTCATTTGAGGAGAGGTCATTCACAATGTAGGGGTAAACTGGGAATGTAGATCAACCAATAAAGATTTATTATAGAAAGGCCAAAGCATAGCTCTTACCCTCAAAGACCTTATGTTCCACTGGAGAGACCACATGCATATAATTAGGTGCACAAAAAATCTATAAGGGCAAATGAAAGGTAATATCAGAGGGAAGGAACTAACAGCAGAGTGGTTCATGAAAGGCCTCTTGCAAAAAGTGAGTTTGGAGTTAAGTCTTGAAGGAAGCAAATGAAACCATGAGTTAGAGATGAAGAGGAAGAGCATTCCAGACATCCAGGTTAGCCAGTGCAAAGGCATGGAGTAATATCTGAGGAATATCTAGTAGGCTAGCAGAGCTGGATTACAGAACGTGTGAAGAAGAGTAAAATGGGAAAAGACTAGAAAGAGAGGAAGGGACTAAGCTGTGATGGATTTTCAAAAAAAGAACTGAGTGTTTTATATGTAATCCTAGATGTAACAGATGACGGATTTTTATTAAGAAGGGAACATGGTCATACCTGATCTTTAAGATCATTCTGACAACTGAGTGAACAACAGATTACAATGGAGAAAGAGTTGAGGGCAGAAGACCATCTAGAAGACTACTGCAATAGTCTGGGAAAGAGATGATGAGGGTCTGTAAAAGAGCGATAGCTGTGTGACTAAACAGAAGGGAATGAATAAAAGATAGGCTGTGAAGGTAAAAATGACAAGTTTGATAATAACAGTCTGATTATGTGATGTGACTACAAGTGAGGAGTCAAGGATGACACTAATGTGAATCTGGGTGACAAAAGAAGATGATGGTGTCTTTGATTGAAAAGGAGAAGTTCTGGAAGACAGGATTGTTTGAGGGAAAAGATATTGACTTGTTTTGAACATGTAGATGTTTAAATAGGACATACAGTATGAGATGTCCACAAACAAGGCAGTTGTGGGTATGGACTGAAATACAGGAGAGAGGTCTGGGCTGGATAAATAGAACTGAAAAACATCTGCATAAAGATGATAACTGAATGCATAAGAGCTGATGAAATCACCAGGTAGATAGAGAAAAGAAAAAAGACTCAGAAGAGAGCCTTAGGCATCATCCATGGTTAATATGCATAACTTGGAAAAAGATGCAGCAAGGGAGACTAAGAAGTTGGCAGACAGGTAGAAAGTGAGACAAGAGAGGCACACAGAAACCAAAACAGGAAAGATGATCCAGGAGGAGCCTGACAAATGCTGAAGGGATAGAGAAAAAGGACAGGGGGCAGATGGGAGTAATTTTAGGAATGAATAAAAAACGAGAATTGGAGATGGACCCTTGGAAGGGCTGTGGAAAGAGTCAAGCATCATGATAAATGCAAGTTAGTAATGGTATTGATACCTGGTCCATGTTGACACCCCAAAACCAAATCTCTGGAAGGGCACAGACTGAATACATTCATTGCACATATTTTATATTGTTCTTAACAAATTAGTTTGTAGACTGTTGAACTATATTAAGCAAATTTAAAAACAAACAGGTAATGAATATTACCATTTCAAACCTAATATTCAAATAAAGTATAAAAGAGAATTGTTCTCTTTTTTTAGAATAGTCCTTTTTCTAGTTTGAGTGATTTAAGAAGGTGACATGCAACAGGTTCAAAATATCAATAATCAATGGCTATCCAAATAATTTGAAAATGGCTTCCAAATGATGAATCAGAAATTCTTTCTTCACATTTTTTATTGCTAACATTCAATATAATACAGGAATTGTGCTATATTCCTAAACGAGTCTTGGTATTTTTATAAGATGTGTAGTTTGGTTCCACAACTGTACATATGCAAATAAGAACAAAAAGAAATAAATGTTTTATTCTAACAACTCAAAGTGATGCACCAGCATCTGGAGGAAAATTTCTCCAGCTGTATAGCTCACTATTTTAGATAAAAAATCATTATTTTGGCCAGATGTATAGACGGATGTATAGGATTTAATATGACAGAGAAGTAGCAAATGGATATTCCTCTAATCCTAAGTATATGGAAGACACGGTTCTTTTGTAATATTTCTAAATCCACTTGTTACTTTTAGGTAAACTTCTAACTATGATCCTAACTAAAAGCAACTCCATTCCCACCATACATTATGTCCTTAATCTAAAAAATGTTGGAAGCAACAGAGTGAACAATAGCTGTGGTACCCTTAGATTGCTCATTGATGTACTAAGAATAAACAAGATTATTGACTAGATAAGATTGTAGACCTGCCTTCCAGTCAAGACTCTACCAATGAGTTGACGAGTTTGGACAAATCATTAAATGTTACCAGCCTTAATTGTTCCAACTGAAAACTGCAAAAATAAATCCAGATTTTCTTTGGGGAAAATAAAAGCACCATGTTCTTTTGATTGAGCTATCAATGTGAAACAGAAAAGGGCATCCCAGCTCTCTAATCAACAACCAAACAAATATTTTTTTAAAAGGCATCAAATGGAACACGGGAGAGGGCAGGAGAGGAGAAGAAGAAAGCCTCTGTCACTGGCACAGCAGTAGCTGAAAGCACATCTTTATTGTGTGTGGGGACAAACTGGACACATTTAGCAAAAGCATTTTCAGATTACTACAAGGAGCCTAAAATGCATTTCATTAGGACTCCCCAACAAGAAATGTATTGCTTCCAAGAAGTAGCAATTATTAGATATCCCTTTGCCTCTTGTATTTTTCTAAGCTTGAAGCCACTTTCTACTAGACTGGACAGATATTTATGGGAGAGTATGCCTCTGGTTTGGGGGAAGATGCTTATGCCAACTGTTCATATTATCCAACCTTAGTAAATATCTGTTTCCAAAACCTAATTAAGTCCAGGTTGCTAATTGCTATCAACTCATCTCTGAGGGAAACATACAGATGGGATCTTCAAGTTCTAGTTCTAAGTTATTGTTACTTTCAAGTTCAAGTACTAAAAAACTACTCCCAAACCATCAAGATTCTACCTGATGAGTCAAATGACCAACTTCACCTTGGGAACCCAACTGACATGTCAGTAAGAGTGGGAGGGGAGAGGAGCCCCAGGCATTAAGCTACAAAAAGGAAAACAATTTTGAAAGACGTATGAATTGAGCTCAATTCAATTTTAATCATGAATCCAGAAGACTGACTTTTTAAAATATCTTGGCAGAGAAGAGGATAATTACAAGTATGGAAGGAGATATACATTTTCAGGTTCCAATTTCTTTTGCTTGCCTGAAGGAGAACATTTTGGGGAGTGGGGCTGGAGTTGTAAGTAGCAACAGGGGCTGAGGAGAGAGTTACCCTGTCCCCTCCAAAACAGATGAAAGCATCAGTGAAAACATTTTAAAATGCAGGGAAATGAATAAAAGGTAATTTAGAGGGGGATACAGAGAAGCAAAGTTACGTACTATTATGTCAAATTTCATATAGTTTTTAAAAACATGTAAGATTTTTTTTTAGGCAATGGGGGTCAAGTGACTTGCCCAGGGTCACACAGCTTGGAAGTGTCTGAGGTCAGATTTGAACCTAGGACCTCCCGTCTCTAGGCCTGGCTCTCAATCCACTGAGCTACCTAGCTGCCCCCTATAGAAATATTCAAATAAGACTTGCCTAAGTTTAGGTAGGATAAATCTCAGATATTTTTTATATTTTGTGGGTTTTTTTAGAGTGAATTTTTTCTATTTTGATCTATTTATATAATTCTATATTTATATAAAAAATAAAACTTATATGAGCTAAAATGTTTGTTGCTACTCAGTAAAATGTCATCATTTGGTATTCTTTGTAAGGGAAAAAAATGAAAAAAGGTACTAAGAAAATTCTATAGTGGCAGAATTAAATATCAATAGTTCTTATCAATATTATAATTCATAGCAAATTGGTGGCATATTTACCACATTTTTTTACTTCCAAAGTTCTTTAATTCTTAGAATCTCTAAACTTTTAAAAAAGGACTCCTCTTTCTCCCCTTGCTATATGCGGCTATATGTCACGAGTCCGTAAGAGCTACTATGCTAAAGTTATAGAAGACAGAGAAAAATATAGTCTTGAATTTAGTCATTTTGTAGGGTTTTAGTATGACTTGGATTAGGAATACTCAGCCAGATGACTTTTCCTTGTGATTCAAAAGCTACAGAGAATGATTAGTCACTATCACTGACATGCTGTCAATAAAAGAAGAAAAACAGCATAAGCAGAAAAAAGAGGTCATCCCCTTATGTGTTGCCATCTGACAAGAGAAAGCTTTTATTCTGATAATCCAAGAAGTAATTTTTACAAGTAAAAATTGTAAAAAAAATTGAATTCTTGTAAGGGGTAAGGGTTCTGATTTTTTTAAATTATTGTATAAAAGAAAATGCATAATTATAACCTGTCCAACTCCACAAAAAGTAAAAAGAAAAGAAAAAATTAAACCTTAATAAAAATCAAAATATGAATAATTTTAATTGTTGAAATCACCATCATTGGGGGCAACTGGGTGGTTCAGTAGATTGAGAGCCAGGTCTAGAGATAGGAGGTCCTAGGGTCAAATCTGGCCTCAGACACTTCCTAGCTGTGTGACCTTGGGCAAGTCACTTCACCCCACTCCCCATTGCCTACCCCTTACCGCTCTTCTGCCTTGGCACCAATACATAGTACTGATTCCAAGATGGAAGGTAAGGGTTTTGAAAAAAAATCACCATCATTCCTCTCCCCATTATTTATCCCTATATAGCACATCTGGAAAATGGTTCATTCTAGGTCTTGAATGGCATCTTAAATATACAATAATGGGTGATGTCTTCCTCTGTTTGGCTTATGTTAAATGTAGCCTATGAAAAAGTGTGCTTTAGATACATTATGGGTTCATTTAGGACAATTTTGTAAGAAATTAAATGTGAAGATAATTTAAAGTTGTCTTCTCATTTTTAGACCTTGGAAGAGACATAAATAGAGGGATTCATTACCTATGAATATACCAGTTGCCAAAATGAATACAATAAATTCATTTTCCCTGTTATCCTAAAATGTTGACTAGAAATTTTTTTTAAAAAATTACTTAGGTATCCAGTAAAATTTCCAAATCATTCTTACATACCTTCTATACCAAAATATACTGACAGCCATCATTGTATAGATAGCTCTTCTGTTGACACAAGTTTAATACCTGTGCCCAAAGTTGGGTCATATATGGCTTCTATTCTGTGGAGTTACATTTGGAAGGGCACAATTGGACCAAATATAACCAAGGATGTGTAACAAATAGCTGTTTGACAAACAAGGCAGGTAATGAGGGTCCTTGAAAGAATTTTTCTCTCTCTTCCAGTTATTTATGAAGTGCTGAGGGGTCACATTATCAGTGAGCACAGTCAGGAAGCATCCTCCATTGCTCGGCCATTTTTAGAACAGTTTTCAGGGGTATGCTGGTAAATGTTTAACAACTAGCTCTTAAAAATGCACTCAAGACACTCTCAAGTTGAATCTACATTATTACCATTTTCTCCATCGCCTTTTTAGTGTAGACAACAACAAAAAAAAATGAATCAAGTTCTGATTTGTAGCATTTGCCAATTTCTGAGGTATAAATGCTCATACTAAAAATTTAACAATGACATCCCTAAAGACTGGTGTAGGCCTGCACACATTTCAGAAACCATAAGGAACTGAATTTTCTCTTGCATAACAACTCAAGTGATCTCAGGGATGCCATCACAGGCACATGATTATTCCAGGTCACACGACCGACATGAGAGAGGACTAGATATTTTAATTAACCCTCAGAATCTCTCAAACCTCTACAAAATCAGATTTATAAAAGATAAAGCAATTTTAGTATCCTCCACTGCCTAGGATACCAAGAACCCTAAGGAGGTAATGATTCAATGAATGATGGAGAAGACTCCTAAGATGTCCACTCAGAGTCCCTCCTCCACATCACCTACCATGATGTAGCAGCAAGGTTGTATGAGTTAACTCAATAGCTTCAAATAAATTCCATTCTTTGTCCTCCTCCTCCTAATGGTGGAAAGGCAAAAATCAGAAGCTTCCTGAGGGTGAGACAATAGTGAAGCAGGGCTCTGTGCTGAAATAGAGTTTAGTCAGATAACTAAAGAATAGAGGGAACTGTGAAACCTGAGGGAAAGAGCCTACCATTCAGTTGGAACCAGTTCTGCACTCTATGCTCCAAGTCACTTGGGGTAGAGACTGAGATCTATGAAAGGTGAATTGGCCACAGTGGGAAGAAGCTTTGGGGTTCACTCCTCAGGAAAAGCACCATCAAAAGGGGAGGAGGCAAAAAGTGAGAGAGAACTATGTACTTAATTAAACGTAATTAAGTAATAATAAAATAAATTATCTACCAAAGCAGACAAAACACTTACAAACAAAATTGCCACATGCTCCTTTAAGATGCAAAGAACAAATACTTGCAGGAATATTCAGTGCTCATGATTGGGTTGTTTCAATAAGATACAAATGTCAAAACTCCAAAGTCAGTTTTCAATTTAAATGCTATACTGTTCAAATAATGAAAGGCATACTTTACAGAATTAAATGATAACAGAATTCACTGAGAAAAAGAAAAGAGCATGATATAAAAGGATTTAATGAAAAGAAACAAGGATAAAGGAAGAAAAGTCCTTCTGGGACCTCAAATTATATTATAAAATAGTCATCAAAACCATCTATTATTGATTTTAAAAAAAGGACAGGTATATTAATGGAACAAGGGAGACATCAAAAACAGTGAAATTCAATAATCCAGTATTTAATAAAAAAAAGAAAATATAAATTATATCCTAATTGATTAAAAATGCTATAAAAACTGTAAAACCGGTCTGGGAAAAGTTACTTTTAGACCAACTTAGGCTATATTCCGTAATACATTCTAAATGGCTAGGTCCTGAATTTTAAAGATAATACCATAAAAAAGTAAAGACGCAGATTACAAAAGATAAAATATATAACTTTGTTGACATGAAACTGAAAAACTCAATCAATATAACTGCTTGTGAAAACAATTTGTAATTGTTCCAATGAAGTGATTAAAATGCCCATTCTCTTTGGCCTAGAGACTGCAGTACTAATCTGACACCACAAGTAAGCCACTGATAATAAGAAATTCAGTATTTACATATATAGATATACTTTTAGTGGTACTTAAGAACCTGAAACAAAGTAGATGCCCATTGATGGGAGAATGACTAGCCAAGAGGTGATATTGGGAAGTAATTTAATATTACTAAATATAAGCATAAGTAAGATGAATACAGTTCAGAAGCATGGAAAGATCTACATGAACTGAAGCAGAATGAAATAAACAGAGTCACTAGAACAATAAACACAATAAGCAGGAAAACAAGAAGTACAAAAAAAATCAAAAGCAAATGTTTCAAAACTGTAAAGAAAACAGGTGGCTGGGGAGCAACTAAGTAGCTCAGTGAATACAGAAATAAGCCTGAAGATGGGATTCAAATCTGACCTCAGACACTTCCCAGCCATATGACCCTGGGCAAGTCACTTAACCCCCATTGCCCAGCCCTTACCACTCTTCTGCCTTGGAACCAATACTCAGTATAGATTCTAAGACAGAAGGTGAGGGTTTTTTTAAAAATGCATGGCTGAGAAGAATAGATATGAGAAGGCACCACAATCTTCCCCTTACAGAAGTAGAAGGTCACAAATCTGGAATTTTACACATATTTTCAGACTTTTTAAAAATATTAAGGAGTATTGTTGATTTTTTCCTTTTCTTTTTTCTTACGTTTAATATCATTCGTAATATGGGGCTCTCCAAGAGGGAAAGGGAATATTCTGGAGGAAACTCTACTTATGTTAAAAAAAAAAAGATACCAAGTGAAAAAGAAAAAGAAATTACTAACAACTACACAAAGAAGTAATGGGAATGGATGGCACTGTCACATAGAGTCTAAACTACAGAGAACTGGTGGTTTCCTCAAAATTTTCTTTTCCTGCCCATCCAAAAACAATTCTTCACTTTCTGGGACTTTAAACCTCTCTAGTCTCAGTTTTCTTCTCCATAACATGAGGCTGTTAGTCTACAGAAGAACCCTTTCACTGACCGGCTCAGGGAGAAGTTCCACAAAGAAAAGTCAAGCCAAGTTAACAAGCATTTATTAAGTTCCTACTACATGCCAGGCACCATGATAAGTGCTGAGGATATAAAGAAAGATGAATGGAGACAGCTAAGTAATTCAGTGGTTTGAGAACCAAGCCTAGAGACAGGATTTTCTCAATATTTGTTACAGGTCAGAACAGTAAAAGACTTCTGCCTTATCTCCCAAGCCTTGTTACACTGAGATATTAGGTGTACAGGGTATTTAGGGAAGACTAGTTCCTCTAGTGTGGGGGCTTGCTGAACCCTTTCCAGGGTTACTTTTCTCCTTTGATGTCTACCAGTCACTCAGCTCTCACTTGTGGCTCCAAAAAGCCGTAGCATGAATAGCTCTGATGTCATGATAAACCATCTTGGCAGTGGACTAAACTAGGTTGAAGGTGACTACCAGGCCTCAAACCCATTTATGAGTTTTGGCAGTTCCTACCCAAAGTACATAACGACTTTTCTATACAAGAGGCTGATGAGAATAATTTGTCCCAGTAGTCATGAAGGCAGCTAAAACTGCCATTGTGGAGTGCTTAGAGCTTACTTAGACAATGAAGATACCTAGGTCATCCTTGTCAGGCCCACCAGGGACTACCTGGTTGGGGGTCCTGAAGGGTAATAATGCAGATGGACTCAGGAGGGCTGGTAGAAATCAAGCAGCCAATTGCAGCTTTATTGAGCGAGGGGATGGTACTTATAGGAAACTGAGTTGCTACCCCAAACATATCCATTCACATGGTTACAAGGCAATATTTATGTGGCAACAGACAACCAAGGATATCCATAAGATACATGAACACAAACTCGAGATGACATCTCTTCTGTTAGAATCTCCCTGAGAGTCTCCAGGGATATGATACACAAACCTGGCCTAGGTTCATAGCTAGATTCCCTAGGTCTATTCAATATACTATGATTCCTTTACTTAGGAGTCCACCAACTCAGGGGCCTATCACATTCTGGGGCATCACTAGTTGTCTTGCCACTGAATTTTGAAGACTGCACAATTCTGCCTCGCTAAAATACAATTTATTTGAGAGTCAAAGGATATCACCAGTGCTGTCGTTTTGGTCTTTTGGGAGTAAGGATAACTACCACAGGAAAATCTCAATTGAAATTTTCTGCTGATATCTCTACGCTAGTGGTGCCAACTCAAAAAGAAATGGATCCCTGTGGATACATACTGATTTAGAAAACCACAAATTAACATTATTTATGTTGTATTACATTTTTATTAATGTCAAGCACTTCAAGGTGATATTTTAATCTGTTTCCCGCTGCAGGCCAATTTGACTCCTCTACTCTATAGCACACACTAAAGACAGATACTTTTTGGAGAAGATTCAATCTAAGTGACAATATTCCTTACAAGCTCTTGGGGGTAACATTTTAATGAACTCTTTAGCAACCCAAAAAACAAGTTTTGAATTCTAAATGCCACCTGTGTTCTTTCAATGTGACAGTTCCCTTTAAAACCACCAGTATTACACATTCACATACAACTGATAGTCAAGACACGACTATCTCTCAATGATTCAGTAATGGCATATTAGGATCCAAAAAGGTATTGCAATCTTGGAGAAGAACTTGACATATGTGTTTATTTATAATTATCTATTCACTGAGAAAAACATAATTCCCTAGGATGATGTATTATGCTTCATACCTGTATGCCTATATGAAATATCCAGAATGACACTGTTGACACAAATTAAAATAGCATCAGCAATGCAAATTTATGGAAATTAGTCCAACTATCATGAATTCATACAAAGCCATCCTAAAGTGGCTCCAATGCAAGTAGAGTTCAAAATGTAACATTAGAAACTCTATAGCTACTTCCCTCCTGTTCAATAGTCTAAGCCTGATACTGATGCAGATGTCTCTATTTTTATGGCCTGTAATTGTTTCCTACTCATCAGAAGTGTTTAAGGTGTTTATCATACCAACCAAATCTGCAGAGATGGTGTAAATTACAGGCAGGAAATGGGAAGGCAATATGGACTAGTTTCTACAACACAGGACTTAGAAATAGGAATACAACATAGTCGGGCAAAATTTCAATGTTTCTTTGTGTATATACCTAGACATGGTTCCCTCTTCCAGCTTCTATGGACAGCAAAAGCCCAGGCTTTTTCAAGTCACATGATAAGAGCAATTGGTAATAATCCAGGCTCCCTAGGTGATGGTTTGATCAAATCAGGACAATCATTACCATAATTGAGATTGGGTCACTGGTCAGTAAATAATTGGACATGACTCATTTTATTTGATGCCATAATGCAACCACTTTTCAGATGGCCCAAAGTCTTCCAAATAATTTGAAAGCAAGATCCAATAGAGTACTAGGAGTTACCTGAGCTATACTACTAATCCTGGAGTTTAGGACAGGAAAAAAAGGTTTTCCCTATTATTGAGGTCCATTAGGACCTGGTCTATAGTCAACAGTTATAGCAGAAATTATCCAAGAAATCAAGTGGAATGGTAGCTTCATTCAATATTCCTCTAAAATATTGTCATGCGCATAAACGTTAATTCTTTTTTAAAATTTATTTAGAATATTTTCTATGGCTACATGATACATGATTCCTCCCCTCCTCCTGGAGCTGACCAGCAGTTCCCCCGGATTATCCATGTATCATTGTTCAAAACCTATTTCCATGTTACTCATATTTGCAATAGAGTGATCATTTAAAGTCTACATCCCCAATCATATCTCCATCAAACCACATGATCAATCATATGATAAATGTTAATTCTACAAACATGTTCACATATAAAGAGGGAAGGTCTCGTTAAAGCATGGACAGTGACAGAATTATCAACTTTTCAACCATTCCAGAAGAGTAATCTTTCCTATGTATGCAAAATAAGCAGTCATGGAAACACAAGACACTTTGGAATGGGAAATGGCACTATAGGGCAGACACATAACAAACCCTCGTCACTCACTGCTCTGTCTCTGAGTGGGGGGGGCACTAAAAAGATAGATGATTTCATTGATTAGAGAATATGGCAATTTTTCACCATAACTCTGTAATCTTAAATGCTGGAGATGTATTCCTAGCAAGAAAGACAATATCATGTTAATGCTTTTCTAATACGAAGAGGAGCTGACTACAACTGATTTGAGCAAGAAGAGTTACTTGGACTTTTGATAAGTCAGGGAAGCCCAGATAAGGGAATAAAGGAAGTCTATGGAGAAGCTATGATGTAAGGAGATGAAAGTAAAGGTAAAATGGGAAAAAAGAACAGAGGGGGATAGGGAGAAGGTGGGAACAGCATGTATTAATTCACACGAGGATACAAGGGAGGGTAGGGGCATATACTCTGGTCACTGAAGTCAGCTAGGTTGATTACTTTTCAAGGATATGACTTGAAATGGTAAGAAGCTCTTGAGGCCAAGGCTGGCTCCTTGGGCAAGGGTTCACTGGTTCCTATCTGCCTGCTCTGAACTATGCTAATCATGCTAAAAAAAGAAAACTGTGATTTATAGCATCTCTGACTCCATCCAGTTTCTCCTATAAATATCTCTCTATACAAAGAGTGTATTATTGCCTTCTAATACAGAAATGAAATTTCAATAGTGTATCAGTGAGTCAAATAACTTCAAAGACCTCTTTCAAAAAAGTCATTGTCTAGCTCCCTTCTGTAAGTGGACTAACAGCAAAGAAGTTTCAGTAACTCGGAGACAAAATTTTAGTTTGTCTTTGTGGCTATGATATATGATATTTCTCCAAAAAGATCATATGTGGGACACGGTAGAGTTAAACAACATAGCAATGCCCTCTCATTCCTCCTCCTCCCCTTGCCTGCCCCTACAGTCAACTGCCAAGACTTCTCATAGAACTTGTTTGGTTAAGAGAATTATAACTACTGATATTTCTTGAAAGAAATCACCAGGTATAGGAAGATTAACCTCTAACATTTGCCCACAGAGACAGACTACAAAAATTTTTTTGCATTCTTATCAAACTATCCTGTTCACATTAGAGATATATTAGTTTCAGGGCTTAAAGGCACAGTTAAAAATGAAATAGTTCTCAACTTACATCAGACCATAAAGTTCTTTAAGTACATGTCTCTGTTCTGCAGTTCCACAAATGGGCCATATAAAATTCACCACACAGCACCACTAGAAATTAAGATGCTGATCAATGCAGCTTAAGTTTCAAAGCTTGCATAAAGAGTAAAAGGTTTTGTTAATCACATTCCTTCCATACCTGAATGTTGAATTTCAATAATAATGTAGGATGAACTTTCACTCTAAAAAGGGGTAGGAAGAGAGAGCAACTTGGTGACTCGGTGGATTGAGTCAGATATAGAGACAGGAAACCAGATTTGAAGGTTCTAGGCTCAAGTGTGGCTTCAGATACTTCCTAGCTGTGTGATCCTGGGCAAGCCACTTAGCCCCAGTTGCCTAGCCCTTACCACTTTTCTGCCTCGGAACCAATATACAGCAGTGACTCTAAGATGGGAAGTAAGAGTTTATTTTTTAAGGATAGGGAAAGAAATGCCCCAATCAAATTTGGCACAAGTTCACTGATATCAAAATTGGATACTAAAAAATACTAATTTTAAGAGGTAATTTACCCATTCCTTTCCCCTTATTCTTCAAGTTGCAAACTTATCCAAGTATTCTGGAGAAGAATTTGGAGCTATGCCAAAAGGGCTATCAAGCTGAGCTTATCCTTTGATCCAGTAATCCCACTACTAGGTCTATATACCCAAGCAATTTTTTTTAAAAAGAAAAGGACTAACATATACAAAAATGTTCATAGTAGATCTTTCTATGGTATCAAAGAATTGGAAATTGAAGAGAATCCCATCAATTGGGGAATGGCCAAACAGGGTATATAGTATATTATTGTGATGGAATACTATTGTACTATAAGACATGAGGAGTGGGATACTTTCAGAAAAACCTGAGAAGGCTTATATGAACTGATGCAAAGTGAAGTGAGCAGAACCAAGAGAACACTATATATAACTATAGCAATATTGTACAATGATAAACTGTGAATAATTTAGCTATTTTCAGCAACACAATGATCCAAGACAATTTCTAACTTCTGATGAAAAATTCTATCTACTTCCAGAGAAAGAACTGATGGGAGTCTGAATGCAGATGACAGCATACTTCTAAAAAAACTTTCTTTGTTTTTCTTGTCTTTTTTGTTCACATTTTCTTTTGCAACATGAATAATAAGGAAATATGTTTTGCATGACTGTGCATATATAATATGTATCAAATTACTTTCCTTCTCAAGGAAGGGAAAGGGAATGGGGGGAGAGAAATTGCAACTCAATTTTTTAAATTAATGTTAACATTTGTTTTTACATGTAACTAGAAAAGTTTAATTAAAAAAGAAGTGTACTATGTTCAGTGGATAGTATTTTTCAGCAAATAAGATGGAAATAAGTGAAGGAATTTGGCTTAAGACAATGTTTCCAGGCATTTCTATAATGGTTTCACCTTGGTTGTTGCTTATAGGTGAGAAAAACCCTATCTAGGAGTGGCCTCGATACCTAAGTAAATATAGCCCTCCAAATGTCCTCTTGCTACCAGGTAAAAAAATCCAGATATATTTTTATGTCAACGTGATTGCTATGCTATAATCCATTGGGGACTTTACTAGAATCTAGAGGACATGAGTTCAAATCTTGTCTCAGACACTTATTAGCTGTATTATGGAGGCTGTTGTTTTGTTTTTGCCTTCTCAGTAGTTCACAACACCAGACTGGACAAAATTATGAATTTGAACTACATTTTGATCTCCTATATTTCTTTTATTTATAGACTCTGTTAAAACCTTACTTTCTGTCTGAGTATCAATTCTAAAACAGAAGAGTAGCAAGGGCTAGGCAATGGGTGTTAAGTGACTTGCCCAGGGTCACACAGTTAGGAAGTAGCTGAGGCCAAATCTGAACCCAGGTCCTCCCAACTCTATGCCTTGTGCTCCATCTGCTGTGCCATCTAGCTACCCTAATTCATAGACTCATAATTCCTTCACACTTTATTCCCCATCACACTCTCTGTCCCATTCCTTGGAATGAGAGTATCATATAGGCCAGGTGTCCTGGGCAACAACCCTGTCCTTAAATATTTTTCTTCCTGATGCCTCACAAATGCTTCCTTTGCACAGATACTACCTAAAGGTCATTTTCCTAAGGTCCCTATGTGTGTCCCATCAAGCTAGATCTGGAAATGAGAGAGAGGTGTTCAGGACAGACAAGTCAGATTCAAGCTTCCTTTTTAATGATTCACCTCATGCCTGGCAATTCTATCTCATTTACAATGCACACTGCAAATCAACTTTCTTTTAATAGCTCAATCCTAACAGCAGCAATGTACAGGAATCTAAGGGAAGTCCAATAGCAAATAGATCAGCTTCTATTCTTCAGAGAAGCCACATAATTACTTCGGCAGCATTTCTACCTTCTGCTGGCTTGTCAAGTAAGCATCTTATTGGGCCTCTTACATATTATACTTCAGGCTCCTCAGTTCAGCATCCACTAGTTAATGAGGATTGAAAACAGATTTAATACTTCGATTAAAAATACATAATAAATATAAATATGAGGCCTCAAATGAATATGAATGTATATTCAAATATTTTTAAACCTAGTTAAAAAAATCTTTCTAGTATTATGATGATGTTTTTAAATTAATTAAAATAAAATTTGACAGAAAAAAATAATTCAAATAAGGAATAAAGTATGGGGGGAAATAGATAAGGCAATTTTTTCAATAATTCATTTAAGTAAAGTACAAATATAGTTGAGTCTTTGCCTTTTCCCCTTAAAAATGTGACAATATTTCAAAGAAAACCTAACACTACTTATTTGGTGATAATTAACTCACCACAAGAACAAATTCAAAAAGTGGGAATGTGAAAAATCAAAGGTGAGTCCAACTCTACAATACAAAACCTAACAAATATTTTTAAAAGAAATAGAAACAGAATGATGATAAAACTTAAAAAGAAATCTAAGTAAGTTCCTCCAACTAGACCAGAACTACACAGAAAAATGGCCATAAGCCAGCAAAGGTCAGAAAAAGAGTTAAGCAGGGAATATAAGCAGAAAATTCAGAAAATGGGCAGGAACCAGATGAAAAAGAGAGAGAGAGACTTGCCAGGAAAGAATGAAACTGCTCTCACAATTGCTCCTGAACCCAACCAGTGCGCTGAACAAGAAGGGACCCCAGAAAACAGCTTTAGTCTATCAGAACAGAATTGAGTAAACTGAGCAAGCTCCAAAAGGTAGCAAAGTAAAAAGAAAGAGGGACTAGCTCTGAACTCCATTGAGTCCTACAAGCCACAGCAGAAGACAAAAGTACCTCAACACAAGGGCAAGGATAACTGGGGCTTTGTATGAGGCATGAGATATCTGATGAGGGTCTGCCAGGGCAAAAGAAGGAACTAACTCCCAAACGGTGGCTCTGTGAGGAGAGGAAAGAGACTGGTCAAGGCAAGAAACCACAGTTAAGTACCAAGAGACTCAAGCCAGGGACTGAGCCAGAGGGTAGGTTGGGAGAGGGGAGTACAAGTAACTCATTAAAAATGTCAGTGGAAGTGGTAGTAGCATCCAGACCACAATGGGGACAGGACCAAATGGGATCTACTTAATAGATTCAAGAATGCCATAGAGAACAGACTACAGTAAAGTGTGTCTGAAGAAAATTTACATGGAGAAAAAAAATTGTAAAGATTTTGTGGCTTAATGAGAAAACCACAGAAAAAATAGCTAATTTCATCTAGATAATGACAGCAATTAGGTGACATATTAAAATGTGATAGACATTATACAACCAGTTGGATGAGTTGCGAGCAATTAATGGTAATTTCTGAAAATTAAATCTAATTGAGGGGCAACTAGGTAGCTCTATCTAATGAAAGCCAGGCCTAGGGAATGGAAGGTCCTGGGTTCAAATCCAGCTTCAGACATTTCCTAGCTGTGTGACCCTGAACAAGTCAATGAACTCCTATTGCCTAGCCCTTACCACTCTTCTGCATTGGAACCGATAGACACCGATTTTAACACAGAAGGTAAAGGTTTAAAATAATTGAATCCAATTGAACAACAAAAAAAGATGCTGAGATCATTGGTCAAATCCAGGTCAAAGATGCCTGCCTGAATGGTACCAGCTGAGCTTATATCCAATTTCCTGACCAAAGAGAATGGTACCTAGCATCCGGTGGGCATCTGATATAGATATCTTTAATTTCCCTTAGCACAGTACTTTGTATACTGAAGGTGTTTAATAACAATTGCACAAATGGAGCTTCACTATCCAAGTTATTTTCAGGGTCTAATGCTGCAGCTCCAAGTTGGTACAGAACACCTTTTTGAAAGGAAACAACACATCCTACTGAGCATTGCTCAGTCACAGCATGATTAAGTGTATTAGTTTTATATTCATGAAATGTTGTAGCCTTCACTTCCTTTTTG
The DNA here is from genome assembly GCF_016433145.1 of Gracilinanus agilis. Taxonomy (NCBI): domain Eukaryota; kingdom Metazoa; phylum Chordata; class Mammalia; order Didelphimorphia; family Didelphidae; genus Gracilinanus; species Gracilinanus agilis. The sequence continues at coordinate 24,133,390 of NC_058136.1, read as the reverse complement.
GTCGATTCTTTGAAACTTGAGGTTTGAAGACAGTTTTATATGCTGCATTGATTTGGAATCTCACAGGCGCTTTCGGCAGAAAGCACGACCTGTGGCCCACGTGGGAATGGTCTGTTTGTGCAGTTTGAGAGGCTGATCCCTATTCAAAGCAGGCACTCGGCTCTTGAAAGAAGTATAATGCCACTCTGGCCTTAGGAGGAAATTCAACCCTGCCTTCTTCATGAGAAAAACCGTCTTACCAGAGCAGGTCCAAGTAAAGAGACAAGGTAGGGCTGCAGAACCCCTGGGACATCCCCAAATGTTAAGAAAATAGAATCAGTGATGAGTGAATGGGATCCAGTAAGATATAAAGACATTTTAAGGTACCATGTTCTGAAGGAATTACTAAGGTCAAACTCGGAGAGAAAACTTGAGAGGTGATGCACTATAGGAAAGGGAATAAGATCAGTGGGGAGGAACAGGGAAAGAAGTATCTCTGTATATTAAAGCACATTCATCTATATCTCTGGAAAAGGGACTGGGGAAAGTCAGAGGCAGGGTTGGGAAATATTTATCCTTTTAAATCCCTTAAATTTAAATCCTTTACATTGTGTTGTAGAATCCCAGGCTTCTGATCAGTGCTATGTATATGTACACTTGTCCATATCACTGAAAACTGGTCAAAAATTACCTTTTTTTTTCGTTTCACAATAACTAAGATTAAAGATACATAGTTATAGTAGACAGAAGGCTGGCTTTGGTGTTAGAAAAATCTGAGTTCAAATCTTCATGCCTTCAAGAGAAACTTTGACGATGATGATGATAAGAAGAAAAATAATTAGCATTCATATGGTTCTCTAAGCTTTTCAAAGCATTTTACAAATATTATTTTATTTGATCCTCACCACAACCCTGAGAGGCAGGTCTTATTATCATTCCCATTTTACAGATGAAGAAACTAAGGCAGAGGTAAACTGACTTGCACAGGGTCACACAGTAGGCTGGATTGGACCTCGAGTCTTACTGGTTCCAGGTTCAGAGCTCTAACAATTGCTCTACCTACATGCCACATCTTTATTCTGGATATATTTCATCTTCCCACTTCCCACTTTCTAATCCTTGCTAAAAAGTACAATTGAAGGAACACTAGCAAATGCTTCAGGAAAGGCCATATAACCAGGATGATCACCAGGCTGTCCTAGTGTTCACTTAACATCTTTGTGACTTCTCAAAACAAATCTCTTCCCCTACCTGTCACTTCCTAATATGTTATTTCTCCTGTTAGAATGCAATCTCTTTAAGGTCAGACATTGACGAACTCTTGTATTTCGATCTAGAATTTAGTTTGGGATACTGTAATAAAGCAAGATGTCTGGGATATAATAAGCATTTAGTACTTGTCATTCACATAATGTTGGACTTGATATATCTGGTTATTTTTTCCAAACAGTTTTTCTTTTTCTTTTTTTTTTCTTTTTTTGTTCTTTATCGAGAACTCATCTCTACCAGGGAAGGCTATGCTATAGAATGTAGGCAATATAAAAAGGAGAGAAGTCAATAAAAATCTTTCTAAAATAGATGGAGGAAAACAAATAAAAACTTTATAATTTTGAAAATGGATAGAAGAAATCCCCCCCAAATTAAAAAAAGACAAAATGATTCTAAAAACATAACAATTTTCCAGAAGAAAGAAACTTATTTTAAGACACAAAATAATATATGGAATATAATATGAGACAAACAAAATTTATTATGGTTCAATCCATTCAAAAACATCAGGATGTACAATCTTTTCAGATAATGCACCAGTAAAAAAACAAATTGTCACGATACAGAAAAAAGCAAGCTCTTAAAGGCTCTATGGACAATGAAAACAGTATTAGGCAGAGATATACTAATTGAAAGACAGATACACCAATAAATATCCAATTGGTGGAACTACCCAATCACTTTGGAAATCAATTTTGAATTAGCCTAGAGAGATTACTAGTCTTCAAACCCTTTGACTCGGTGATTCCACTAATGGCCATATACCCTCAAGAGGTTAATGAGAGATAGGAAAGTGCCTTAATAAAACCAAGTGTTTATAGCAGACATGTAGTAGTTAAAAACGTATAATTAAAATATGAGTCCATTAAATGGGAAATTAATGGAGATGAAGATGAATGTAACAGAAAATGGTTATATTGTAAAAAATGACAACTACAAACAAGGGAAAATTTGTATGAACTGAGATAGTGGGAAGAAACCAAAAGTAGAAAAATAACATAAACAATGGCTAGAATAAGACAAATAAAGATAACGTAAAGTACGATGACTAATACTGGTTCTAAATGGCTAATGCACTGACACATTTGCTTTATCTCTATGGAGGGTTGGTGGACTACAAGTACAGAATGTTGCATCTTTTGTCAAACAAGGTTTCTATGTTGTTTTAAATATTTTGTTTAGCAAAGGAGGGTAGTATTGGTGGGGGCTGACATGGGAAATGACTTCAATAAAAAACACAAGACAGTAATCATTTCTCTTTGTGTGTGTGTGTGTGCGCGCATGCATGTATTTGTGTGTTTTAAACAAAAAATGTATAAAAGGGGCAACCAGGTGATTCATTGGAATCGGAGGCAGGCCTAGAGTTGGGAGGTCCTGGGTTCAAATCAGTCCTCAGAAGACTCCTCACTATATGACCCTTGACAAGTCACTTAGCCCCAGTTGCCTTACTCTTACTGCTCTTCTGCCTTGGAATCAATATTGATTCCAAGACAGAAAGTAAAGGATTAAAAAAAAAGGTATAAGGACGCCTAAGAAGGACAAAGGTCTGGAAATGCTATGTACCAAGTTTTTCTGTTTTCAAAGTTTCCATACATCCCTAGGTCAGGGATTTAGTAACTCTCCTATATTCAAGTTCTTCCTCCTTGGTTTCCAAAAGCAGAACTCTTTTGCTTTCAAACAATTTCTGTTGTAAGAGGTCATGAGATAACAAAAGTCATATTTGCTAGAAGCCTGGTCCGTATACCTCAATTCTAATGACTTACTACTCTATAAGAAAATATAGAAGCATAGCTTAAAAATAAGAAGCAATTAATTTGTCACTACCTTTTGTAAAGGGGAAAATCATGGTTGGACCGACTGTTTAAGAGTTTTGGTCGCCAGGAATTGATTACACGATTCCAAATTAAAGACTCAAGTCAGAATGACTTTTAGGGTAGTTGATTTACAAGATGACAAAAGGCTTCTGTTTCCCCATGTAATAGAGTAAAGAAAGAGCATTAAAAGAACACAGAAGGCTAATTTAAGTTCAAGTCTATTATGGCGACATCTTTGTTTAGGAAAAAGGTGAAAAGCCTTATTATACCAAATGAGGTTTACAGGAGTAAGTGAAGCTTATTATCTATGGCAGTATTTTATTTTTGACTTCAGTATCTGTTATGCATTAAGCAAATAACTCTACATTATTTTTCCTCTTCAGCTGATGAAGATAAATCTTTATTTATTGAAATTCCTCTAATCTTTAAATCCTATATTATTTATAACTGAAGGAGAAATCAGATGTTTATTCCAATTTCTGGAGTCTTGTATACGACCTGACTCAATGGAAAGTAATGATTATGGACTTTTTTTTTTGAGGGAAGAGAAGAGATAAAATCATCAACCCTCCTATTTGCTATGGTTATGAGTAACTGAACAGAAAGGTATATCCCTATTTTACAAGCTGATACACAGCTGCAGCTTATGCAAGAGATCCAGAAGGGTTTGAAAATAATAAAATTAGAGCTGCAAATTAAGTTTGAGGACTAAAGCCATCTTTTGATTACTAGATTCAAGTGAAAGGGAATAAGGACAAGTGTTATAATCTTCTCTGCATGGTTAGCTCTTTTTATTCCAGTGTGCTGACTCTGGCATAATCCTTACTTAACTTTTTTGATCAGATGTTAAATTCTTTTTAGTTGGAAATTTCCTTCAATGCCACTGAAGGTTTCTACTGCACCGCTTCACCAAATGCTTTATTTATATCCATGCCATCCTATAGATCACAAAACCTCCTACATGCCCCTGCCAAAAATAGCTTGAGACATACTTCGTTTATTCTCCTATAATATAGCTATCCAAGCCTAGAAAAGACACACACTTGCACACATACACAAGACACAGATATAGAATAGTATTTATATTTCCTGGGGAAATGATTTAGACTAAAGATAGAAAATGGATGAATGACAATGGAATAGCAATAATAATAATAACTACAACATGGAATGCCTCAGTCAGTCAATAATCAATATCTGATATTTTTGAGGCAGTATGTCAGGCAACATGGGATTACCAAGAAACAAAGATAGTCTCCCTGATTGTCTATTGTATGAGACAATCTTTGGAAATGGACTAGACCAGTGCTGGGCAAACTTTTTAAAGAGGGGGCCAAAGGAAAGGAAATACTCATCTGTCAGTCTGTTTTTAAGGTGACTCTTTCCAAGTTTCATTGTATTGTATCCTACTCATTGTATTCGTCAGATTAGGAATAATGTCCCGCAGCCAGAGAGAACATTTCAGGGGCTACATCTGGTCCGCAGGCCGTACTTTGCCCATCACTGGACTAGACCTATAATTTCATTGATTTAAGGAACACTTACATGAAGAAATTCCTTCTACCAATATGGATCAGCACATTTTGTGTAACTCACAGTCTTAGAAAGGTGCCCACTGTTAGGAGGAATTTTTAAAAAACCAAGTTCACATGGGCAGATCAGTGGATGTATAGACAACAGTTAATTCAATCAATGAGGACTTATTTAAAATTCACTAAATAATAAATATCATGCTAGACACTGGAGATCTTTGTTGTTTAGTTGTTTTTCAGTCACAACCCATAATCCCATTTGGGATTTTCTTGACAAAGATGCTGGAGTAGTTTACCAATTCCTTCATTGGCTTGTTTTATAGACGAGGAAACAGAGGCAAACGGGGTGAAGTGACTTGCCCGGGGTCACACAGCTACTAAGTGTCTGATGCCAGAAATGAACTCAGGAAAATGAGCCTTCCTGACTTCATGCCCAGTGTTCTCTGTACTGCGCTAAGTAGCTGCACTAAACACTGTACCCAAGGCATGAGCCATTACAAATATAAAAAATGAGAGTCCCTAGTGCTCAATGAATTTACATTCTATGGAAGGGGAGGGGGAAAGGAGGGAATACAATCACAAGTACAAAGGCCTGTGTGTGTATAGACACATACACACACACACACACACACACACACACACACACATACACACACAACAAAAAGATAAATACTAGACGATGGGGGCAGAGGGCACTCGGAGGTGGAGGAAAGGAAGGAAGGCTTCATATTGAAGATGAAACTTGAACTAAAATTAAAAGGAAATAGGAGTCCTAAGAGAAAAAGGTAAAGGAATACATTACAGGCATGGAGAATAGACTTTGCAAAGGCATGGAGATGGGAGATCAGAGTGTGTGGAAGGAAGAGCAGGAGCAACAGTTTGACTAGACCACAAAGTACAGGGAAGAGATTAAAATGCCAGCTTAGTCATGGCAGGGACTGTTTTTGTCTTTTTTGCATTCTCAATGCTCGGCATGGAGTAAAGCACTTAAATGCTTATTGAATGGCCATGCTTGGGCAAAGCGACATCTCCTGGACAGGGGAGGGGGCTGCCACAAGCCTGGGCTGACTTTTCCCCCAAAAGGCAGAAAAGTCACCTCCAAGATTTAAATGGTTAGGGGTCACCGAAATAGAAAAGAGCAGCACGGGAGGCATCAGCTTGCACTACTTCAGGTTTAATACACACTTCTGACTGGGGTCACATGGCAACAGGGGAGGAAGTGAAATTTGGCCCAATGAAGAGATGTTCCATTCTGGCTGAATCATTCTCTTTTCCATGCTATGTCTCATTAACTATTCTTTTGGTAACTTTGGTATGATCTTAGAAAGAGATCTCATTTCATTCCAATCAATACCAAACTTGCCTCAACAAATGTATCTGTTTGGCCTGACTCAGAAGAGTGATGACTGTATTATTGGAAGGAAGGTAAAGGTAGATTAAGCCAGACTGTGAAAGGCTATAAATGTCAAAAACAAGACATATTGGACTCCAGAGGCAATTGGGAAAAGCACAGGAGGTGACCAAGTAGGTGAGTGACATGCTCAGAACTGGGCCTTAGAAAATCACTTTGATAGTTATGTAGAGGACAGACCGGAAGAGAGAGACCAGTGAGGCTGAAAGATGAGTTGGGAAATGATTACGACAGTCCAGAAAAGAAGTGATGAGGATCTGAATTAGGGCGGAGGCCCTGGACATAGAAAGATGGAGATCGGATACAAGAGAAGGTGCGGACACAGGGATGCCCACTCCTTGTTTGTGTGAAATAAGGGAAAGTGAAGAATCCAGGGTGAACCTGTGGGGCAGAACAAAGGAGGTATGAAGGGAGAAGACAATTACTTCTATTTTGGAAAGGTCAACTTGGAGGTGAGCGGCTTGAAATGTCCCATTGGCACTAGTGATATGGGCTAGAGTTTAAAGGAGATTGGGTGTGTATATAAACATCTAGTGGCAATGAACACAGAGAAACTATTTCAATCCACAGAAGGCGATAATGTTGCCATAACGGTATATATAGAGAAAGAAGAGGATCCAGGGAAGTGGCTCAGCTGGTATAAAGAGTACGTGATCAAGAAGATAGGAGGATTAGGACATCTCTGTCACAAAGAACCTAAGAGGAGAGGGTGTCTAGAGAGATAGTGTCACATGTATAGAGAGGTGAAGAAAGATGAGAATTAATAAAAATCTGGCAAATGTTGATATAAGGACATCATTTCTTACTTTGGAGGAAGTAATTTGATGAATTGTGAGGTCATTAGTGAAACTATCAAGCACTAAAAAGTAAGAAGATAACGAGTAACAACAACAATGAGAGACTTTATCCTAGGACTTTGGCAGTGAAAGGAAGGAGAAATAAAGGGAGAGTAGGGGCAAAGCAAAGAAATTTTCAGGGATGAGTGAGATTGGGTGTCATTTTTCAGACACCAAGCAAGGAACCATAAGAGAAACTGAAAGGTCAGAGATACAGCAAATGGTCAGAGGGTTGGAAGAAAGGTAATGATCCAACATTGTGTCTACTTTCAATATGAGTCTGCAGTGTGAGGAAACAGCCAAACAAAGCCTACTGTGATTTGGGGCTATGTTGTGAGAGGTGTATCTTCCAGAAATAAGAAGATAATACTCCCTTCTGCCTTTGTCTTGATCAGAACATATGGAGAGCATTGTGTCTGGTTCAAGTAGACGTATTTTAAGGACACTGATAAAATGGAAAGATATCACCATTGTTTAATCAGAATAGTGAAGGGCCCTGAGTCCATGTCATGTGAAAATCAAAGAAGGGAACTAAAGATGATCAATCTAGAGAAGAAAAGACTAGGGGGAGACATTGTAACCAGATTCATGTGTTTGAAGGACTGTCATGTGGAGAGATTAGACTATGTGGCTCTCAAAGGCAGAACCTGGAAAGATAGGTGAAAATTTAAGAGGCAATTAAAAGCTGTATGTCAGGCACTCTTCCTGACAAGTTAAGCAGGCCAGAAGTGTAATAGGCTGCCTTTGGAGGAGGTGAACTTCCCTAAACTGAATGTTTTCAAGCAGAGGATGGATACAACCTGATGGCAACAGTAGAATTTTTTTGATTCAGTCCTTGCCATTGTATTCAACTCTTCGTGACCCCATTTGGGATTTTCTTGGTAAAATTACTGCAGTGGTTTGTCATTTCCTTCTCCAGCTTATTTTACAGATGAGGAAACTGAGGCAAGCAGGGTGAAGTGAACTGCCCAGAGTCACATAGTGTCAGAGAAAAGTGAGTCTTCCTGATTCAAGGCCCTGTAAAATCGGGCAAATGGGTCACTTTATATTTGTTAACATTTTTTCATCCTGGCCACTCTATTCTGGAGATGCTTCAGCTTGTCTATCTTCTTCCTCAAATAAGGATGTTATATCAACTTGAGTAAACAGGATTTTTCCACAAATTGTTGTCTAGCCATAACTCTGTCCTGACTTTCTGAGGATAAATTTTTGAATGCAAGGACTTCAGATTTGTCCTTGCACAATTTTATTCTATTATACGTGACTCTTTCAGCTTTCCTACTTTTGCAGATTGTGATGATGGCATCCAAAATACAATAGAATTAGGCAACTTTCAACTTTGTGTCATTTACAAATGTAATGGACAGGCCACCTACACCTTGCTCCAAGTCACTGATAAAACTGTTGAACAAAACAGGGCCAAGGACAGAGTCCTTGTTATCCTATTAGAAATTTGCCACTTTTGCTGGGCACTTTCTGGGTTCAGTCTCTCTAAATATATTCTCATCTATACCATATCTTCATCTTGTCCATAAGGAATGGGTGACCTTTGTAATCTCTTCTAACTTTGGGATTCTGTCATTCTTCAATTTTGAAGTCCCCTCCAGCTCAAAAATCCTACCATGTACTTTTAACTGTGCAGACAAATAATCTGCATGCAAGCACATTATATTTGTTTGGATGATCCAAAATTTTTCTCTATGTAGACACAGTATATATGGCAGTCTATTAAAAAAGAACTTCAACCTGAACTTATATAGATTATTTACATAAAACATACATAAACTATAGTTTATAAATATTATACAAAAATTATAAAGATAAAGTAAATTTTTAATTAAGGGGTACTCTGAATTCTTATATACTTATTTTGATAGTAGAAAAGATTTACAACATTGAAATATGAATAAATTGGATTTTTAAAATAGGTTATATGGCTTAAAAAGGGGGAAGGAATGCTTTTATAATTTTAATTTACTGACCAACATCACTGAGCTTATGGTAAATATAATCTGGAATTTTAATGAAAACTAACTGTACTCTGTAAAATATCCATGGAATTGAGGTAATATAACTACTTTGTATTATCATAAATGCATTGCCCATTTAGCTAAAAGCCAACAATAAGAGCAAAGAATAATAATTTTTCTAAAAAATAACTTATTATGCCTCTATATTTTCAGGCCTCTGCTCCTTATGCTTCAGCTGAAGTAAAAAAGGCAAGAGTAGGATTAAGGATCTGACAAAGCAAAAGCAAAAATAGACCTAAAATTAAAAGAGATAAGCAGGGAAGCTCCATCTTGCCAAAAGGAACCAGAGACAATGAAGTACCATGAGCACTAAAGATATATGCACCAAATGGGAGACCATTCAGATTCTTAAAGGAAAAGGTAATCGAGAAAGGAGGAAACAGTGAATAAAACTATCCCAGTGGAAGACCTCAATTTTTCCTATCAAGGTTGATACTTAAGCCAAAAAAATATGAAATAAATTAAAGAGATGAATAAAATCTAGGAAAAGTTAGATAAGATAGATCTCTGGGAAAAAACTAAATGGGGATAGAAAGGAGAATAACTTTCTGTCAGCTGTACATGGCACCTTCACAAAAATTGAGCATGTTGTTGGGCATAAAAACCTAACAAATAAAAGCAGATAAGAAGAAATATTAAATATACCCCTTTCAAACCACAATGTGGCAAAAAGTACATTCAATAAAGAGCAATGAAAACATAGGATGAAAATTAATTGTAAAACTCAATAATCTAATCATAAAGAATAAGGCAACCAAAAAACAAACTGTAGAAATATTCATTAATTTCACTAAAAAGAATAACAACAATAAGACAACATAGCAAACTTTTTGGAATGCAGCCAAAATTGGCCATAGGGGAAAATTAAAAATTTTAAATGCATACAACAATAAAAGAAAGAACAGATAAATGAAAAAGCTCAAAAAAGAACAAATTAGAAATCTTCAAATAAACACCACAATGGAAATCATTAAAATCAAAAGTAGAAAATTTTTTTTAAAGAATTGAACTAATAAAGACAAGTAGGACCTGGTTTTATGAAAAAAATGATAAACCAATGGTTAATTTGATTGAAAAAAAGAAAAACAAATCACTAGTATCAAAGGTAAAAAGTCTGAAATTAATCCCAATGAAGATGAAATGAAAGCAATTATTAGGAATTATTTAGTCCGATTATGCCAGTAAAACTGGCAATCTAAGTAAAACAGATGAACATTTACAAAAATATAAATTGCTCAGATAGAAGAGGAAACAGAATACTTAAGCAATTCTATTTTAGAAAAAGAAATTGAACAAGCCACCAATGAGCATCCTAAGAAAAAAAAATCCCCAGGACAAGATGAATTTGAAAGTCTTTTCTACCAAACATTATAGGAACAATTAATCCAAATACTACATAAACTATTTGAAAAATTTGTAAAAAAGGAGTCTTACCAAGTTCCTTTTATGATAGAAATATGGTTTTGATAACTAACCTAGGGAGAGCAAAAATACAGAAAAAACTATAGACCAATTTCCTTAATAAATATTGATGCAAAAAATTTAAATAAAATGCTATCAAAGAGATTGTAGCAATATGTCACAAAGATCATACACTATGATTTATACCAGGAGTATAGGATTGGTTCAATATTAGGAAAACTACCAACATAATTTGCATATCAATAACAATAACAAAAAATTATGTAATTACCTCAATGGATACAGAAAAAAATTTTTGATGAAATACAACACTTGTTCCCATTTAAAACAGTAGAAAGCATAGGAATAAATGGAACCTTTCTTAAAATGCTCAGTAGTATCTATCTAAAATTAAGAGCAAACATTAATTATCCAATAAGATCAGGAGTGAAACAAGGATGTTCATTAATGCCCCTATTATTTAATATTTTACTATAAATGCTACCAATAACAATAAGAAAAGAATAAGAAATTGAAGTAATAAAAATAGGCAATGAGGAAACAGAACTATCACTCTGCAGATGATAAGAAGGTACACTTAAAGAATCAACTAAAAAACTAGTTGAAACAACAACTTCAGCAAAGTTGTAAGATATAAAATGAACCAGTATGCATCATCAGCATTTCTATATTTTCCCAACAAAGTCCAGCACCAAGAGATAGAAAGAGAAATTCCATTTAAGTAACTGTGGATAATATAAAATACTTGGGAGTCTACCTGCTAAGAAAAACCAAAGAACTATTTGAACACAATTATAAAACACTTTTCAAACAAATTAAGACAAATTTCAGCAAAGCAGAGAAATATTAATTGTTAATTAGTAGGCTGAGCCACTATAATAAAAATGACAATTCTACCTAGGTTCATTTACTTAGTGCCATAGGGAACAAACTACCAAAGAATTACTTTATTGAGCTAGAAAAAATAGTAATAATATTCAACTGCAAGAGCAAAAGGTCAATAATATCAAGGGAATCAATGAAAAAAATTTGAAGAGGTCTACCAGATTTCAAACTATAGTACAAAAAGAAAAGCATCAAGACAATTTGGTACTAGCTAAGAAATAGAGAGATAGATTGGTGGAATGTATTGGGGCTGTAATATATATTGTTAAATTACCACAATAACCTAGGCCAGTGGTTTCCAAACTTTTTGGGCCTACCACCCCTTTTCCAGAAAAAAATATTACTTAGACCCCCTGGAAATTAATTTTTTTTTATTTTAATAGCAATTAATAGGAAAGATAAATGCACCTGTGGCCATCACCACTATCCTGGATTGCTGCAGCACCCACCAGGGGGCGGTGGCGCCCACTTTGGGAATCACTGACCTAGTGTTTGATAAACATAAAGATACCTGCTTTTTGCAGTAAGATCTCACCATTTGACAAAAACTACTAGAAAGCGGTTTGACAGAAACTAGTCATAGCTCTGCTGTAGGCAGTTAGGTGGTTCAGTGGACAGAGTGCTAGGTCCAAAGTCAGGAAGACCTGAATACAAATCCAACCTCAGACACTTACTAGCCGTGTGAAGCTGAGCAAGTCACTTCACCTCTGGTTACCTTAATCCATTAGAGAATGAAGTGGCAAAGCACTCTAGTATCTTTGCCAAGAAAACTCCATTGATACTATGTATGATCTAAATGATCATGAAGAGTCTGACATGACTGAACAACAAAACTCCAGACACTGACCAACATCTCAGACCATATACTAAGATAAGGTAGAAATTTCAAGATATGATATGGACAAAAGGATAGGAGCTTAAGGAAATTAGGAGAGCAGGTCTACCTAAGGCAGTGATGGGAAACCTTTTGAGCTTGATGTGTCAAAATTCGCCAAAAAAACGAGCATCACTCAGGTGGTGAGGCACTTCAAGAAAAAAAAAACATAATTTTGTGATATTTATAGTTTATGTAACAAAAATATATAATTGTAATATATAACTGTATTTAATAAACCAAAATAGGTAAATTAATATAAGTAAAATTCTCATCTATAGTGCACAGAGTGTCTACACTGCACTACAGCAAATGTTTCATCCTCGGCACATGGCCCCATACTTCTCTGTATGCGGCCACGTGTCATCGAAAATGGCTACACGTGTCACTGCTAACACACGTGTCATAGGTTTGCCATCACTGCCCTAAAGGATAAGAAAAGAGCTTATGACCAGATAAGAAAAGAGTTTATGACTGAAAGAGAGTTAAGAGATGAACATGGGAAGTACAATGGTTAAGTTTGATTACATGAAAATAAAAGGTGTGTGTACAAACAAAAACGATGCAGTCAAAATTAGAAGGAAAACGGGAAACTGGTGGGAGGGGGTGTGGAAATTCACAGCAAGTTTCTCTGATAAAAGCCTCATTTCTCAAATATGTAGGGAACTGACCCAAATATATTAAAAATAGAGCCATTTTTCAGCTGGATAAATGGGAAGGAGGAAGAAAATCTAAATCTCAAAATTAGTTTAAAATTGCTTTCATGTAATTGGGAAAACTATAACAAAGAAATTAAAAGAAAAAGAATAAAAATTTCATTAGGGCAGGAGCCATTACGCTTTTGTAGCTGTAGCCAAGGCTCGGCACAGTGCCTGGTACATAGCAAATACTTAATAGAAGCTTTTATTGATTCATTTATTCATTTAAAAATAGAGAAAGGTAGAAATACTAAATACATACTTTTAGAGAACCTAACACAATAAAAATTATACTCAACAAAGCAAGTATGGAGGGAGAAGGTGGTAGGCAAGCATTTAAGGATACGAATAAAAATTTTTCAAGAGAAAAAAATACAAAAAACTATCAATAATGTGATGATGTTAGATGAAATATTAAAAATTGCTAATAATCAGAAATGTGATTAAAATCAAACTTGCTCTGTCATCTCATCACTATCAACGCAGCAAATTGGTAAAAGATGAGAAAAAAACACTGTTGGAAAGGCCAAAGAAAAGCAAGTTCAACATTTCACTATAGTAGAACTATTAATTATTTTACCCCCTCTGGAAAAGAATTTGGAATTATGAAAGAAAAATCAAGTTATTTATTGCAGTTACCTGAAATTGCTGTAAGTAGCCTATATCCCATAGAAATCACGAACAGTGAGAAAAGTCTTTTGTACAAAAATGCTCCTGACAATATTACTTGTGATTTTTTTAAAAACTAGAAACAAAATAGGTAAGCAAAATTAGGGGGAAAAGTCAAAGTCTCTCTTCTGCCTTCTATCTGTAGAGACCAGTGTGGCTCTTACCAAATATAGTACATTGGTATGAGATTGTGTTGCTTCACTACATCAAAAAAAATATCTAGTCCAAGTTGGTCTTGTGGCAAGAAGGTTACTTTTTTCTTTCTTTTTTTTTTAAACATTTATTAATATTCGTTTTTAACATAGTTACATGATTCATGCTCCTACTTTCCCCTTCACCCCCCCCCCCGCACCCCCACCCCATAGCCGACGCATATTTGCACTGGTTTTATCATGTGTTGTTGATCAAAACCTATTTCGAAATTGTTGTTAGTTGCATTGGTGTGGGAGTTTCGAGTCTACATCCCCAATCATGTCCACACCAACCCATGCCTTCAAGCAGTTGTTTTTCTTATATGTTTCCTCTCCTGCAGTTCTTCCTCTGAATGTGGGTAGCATTCCTTTCCATACATCCCTCAAAGCTGTCCTGTGTCATTGCATTGCTGCTGGTACAGAAGTCCATTACATTCGATTTTACCACAGAATGTCAGTCTGTGTACAACGTTCTTCTGGCTCTGCTCTTTTCGCACTGCATCAATTCCTGGAGGTCTTTCCAGTTCACATGGAACTCCTCCAGTTTATTATTCCTTTGAGCGCAATAGTATTCCATCACCAGCATATACCACAGTTTGTTCAGCCATTCCCCAATTGAAGGACATACCTTCTTTTTCCAGTTTTTTGCCACCACAAAAAGCGCAGCTATAAATATTTTCATACAAGTCTGTTCGTTTATGATCTCTTTGGGGTACAAACCCAACAATGGTATGGCTGGATCAAAGGGCAGGCATTCTTTTATACCCTTTGAGCATGATTCCAAATTGCCAGCCAGAATGGTTGGATCAGTTCACAACTCCACCAGCAATGCATTAATGTCCCAATTTTGCCACATCCCCTCCAGCATTCATTACTCTCCCCTTCTTTCATTTTAGCCAATCTGCTAGGTGTGAGGTGATACCTCAGAGTTGTTTTGATTTGCATTTCTCTAATTATTAGAGATTTAGAACATTTTCTCATCTGCTTATTGATGCTTTTTATTTCTTTACCTGAAAATTGCCTATTCATGTCTCTTGTCCATTTATCAATTGAGGAATGGCTTGATTTTTTATACAGTTGCTTTAACTCCTTCTATATTTGAGTAATTAGACCCCTGTCAGAGTTTTTCGTTATAAAGATTTTTTTCCCAATTTGTTTTTTCCCTTCTGATTTTGACTACATTGTTTTTGTCTGTACAAAAGCTTTTTAGTTTAATATAATCAAAACCATTTAATTTACATTTTGTAATTTTCTCTAACTCTTGCTTGGTTTTAAAGTCTTTCCTTTCCCACAGATCGGACAAGTAAACTATTCTGTGTTCACTTAACTTGTTTATAGTTTCCCTCTTTATATTCAAGTCATTCACCCATTCTGAATTTATCTTGGTGTAGGGTGTGAGGTGTTGATCTAAACCTAATCTCTCCCATATTGTTTTCCAAATTTCCCAGCTGTTTTTGTCAAATAGTGGATTCATGTCCCCAAAGTTGGGCTCTTTGGGTTTATCAAAGATGTCATTTACCCTATTCCACTGATCCTCCCTTCTGTCTCTTAGCCAGTGCCATATTGTTTTGATGACTGCTGCTTTATAATATAGTTTAATATCTGGTACTGCTAGGTCCCCTTCCTTCACATGTTTTTTCATTGTTTCTCTTGATATTCTTGATCTTTTGTTATTCCAAATGAAATTTGTTATAGTTTTTTTCTAATTCAGTAAAAAAGTTTTTTGGTAGTTTGATAGGTATGGTGCTAAATAGGTAAATTAATTTGGGTAGAATGGTCATTTTTATTATGTTAGCTCGTCCTACCCATAAGCAATCAATGGCTTTCCAATTGTTTAGATTGAGTTCTATTTGTTTGGAAAGTGTTTTGTAGTTGTTTTCATATAATTGCTGTGTTTGTTTTAGTAGGTAGAATCCCAAGTGTTTTATATTATCTAGGGTGATTTTAAATGGTGTTTCTCTTTCTACCTCTTGCTGCTCTAATGTGTTGGAAATGTATAGAAATGCTGATGATTTATGTGCATTTATTTTGTATCCTGCAACTTTGCTAAAGTTGTTGATTATTTCTACAAGCTTCTTAGTTGATCCTCTAGGATTTTTTAAGTACACCATCATATCATCTGCAAAGAGTGATAGCTTAGCCTCCTCATTGCCTATTTTGATACCTTCAATTTCTTTTTCTTCTCTAATTGCAACTGCTAGTGTTTCTAGTACAATACTAAATAATAGAGGAGATAATGGGCATCCTTGTTTCACTCCTGATCTTATTGGGAAGGCTTCTAATTTATCCCCATTGCATATGATGCTTGTTGATAGTTTTAGGTATATACTGTTTATTATTTTTAGGAAAGGTCCTTCTATTCCTATACTTTCCAGTGTTTTCAATAGGAATGGATACTGTATTTTGTCAAAGGCTTTTCCAGCATCTATTGAGATAATCATGTGATTTTTGTTTTTTAGACTGTTAATATGGTCAATTATGTTAATGGTTTTCCTAATGTTGAACCATCCTTGCATTCCTGGTATAAATCCCACCTGATCATGGTGGATGATCCTCTTAATTACTTACTGGAGTCTCTTAGCTAATATTCTATTTAAGATTTTTGAATCTATGTTCATTAGGGAGATTGGTCTGTAGTTTTCTTTCTCTGTTTTTGATCTCCCTGGCTTTGGAATCAGTACCATATTTGTGTCATAAAAAGAATTTGGTAGGACTCCTTCTTTGCTTATCATATCAAATATTTTGTTTAGTATTGGGATTAGTTGCTCTTTGAATGTCTGATAGAATTCACTTGTGAATCCATCAGGCCCTGGCGATTTTTTCTTAGGGAGTTCTTTGATGGCTTGTTCAATTTCTTTTTCTGATATGGGATTATTTAGGTATTCTATTTCTTCTGCTGTTAATCTAGGC